>NW_007079860.1:137445-189282 GCF_000164805.1 Carlito syrichta | reverse complement strand
CCATCTTACCTAAGGCAATTTACAAATTCAATGCAATACCCATCAAATTACCAGCAACATTCTTCTCAGACCTAGAAGAAAACGACACAGGAATTCATATGGAAACACAAACGTCCAAGAATAGCCAGAAAAATCCTCAGCAAAATAAACAAAGCAGGTGGTATCACATTACCAGACTTTAAACTTTACTATAAAGCTACAATCACCAAAACAGCTTGGTACTGGTATAGGAACAGGCATATAGATCAATGGAATAGAATTGAGATTCCAGAAGCAAAACCTCAATTTCTCAACCAACTCATCTTCGACAAAGCCTCCACCACCTACCACTGGGGAGAGGAGAACTTATTCAGTAAATGGTGCTGGGAAAACTGGCTGACCAAATGCAGAAGATTGAAACAGGACCCCTATCTATTCCCATGCACAAAGGTTAACTCCAAATGGATCAGAGACCTAAATGTAAAACCTCAAACCATAAGAACCTTAGAAACCTTAGAAAAGGACATACCCTCATGGAAATCAGAACTGGCATCCAATTCCTGAACAAAACCCAAAACCCACAGGTCATAAGAGAGAAGATAGACAAGTGGGACCTTATTAACTGACAAGCTTCTGCAAAGCCAAAGAAACCACCAAGAGAGCAGAGAGACAGCCTACAGACTGGGAAAAAGTATTTGCCAACACCAGGTCTGATAAAGGCTTAACATCTTGGATCTACAAGGAACTCAAATGTGCTGAAAAGAAAAAAAACAAACAACCCCATTATAAAATGGGCAAAAGATATGAACAGACACTTCACAAAGGAAGACATCCGAGCAGCCAACAGACACATGAAGAAATGTTCAACCTCACTTATCATCAGGGAAATGCAAATCAAAACCACACTGAGATACCACTTAACTGCAGTCAGAATGGCAATTATCAACAACTCAAAAAATAACAGCTGCTGGAGAGGGTGTGGCAAAAAGGGAACACATCTACACTGTTGGTGGGAGTGTAAACTAGTGCAACTTCGGTGGAGAGCAGTGTGGTGATTCCTAAAAGCTCTAAACATCAACCTCCCATATGACCCCGTAATCCCCCTACTGGGAATATATCCTGAAGAACACAAATCACTCTATAAAAAAGATACCTGCACACGTATGTTTATCCCAGCATTATTCATAATAGCAAGAACCTGGAAGCAACCATGCTGCCCATCAAAAGAGGACTGGATTAAAAAAATGTAGTACATATACACAATGGACTACTACGCAGCCATAACAAAGAACAAAATCATGAATTTCACAGTAACCTGAATGGAACTAGAGTCTATAATACTCAGTGACCTCTCACAGAAACAAAGATCCTGTTATCCCATGTTCTCACTCATATAATGGACCTTGAATATCCAATGTAATACTATAAGAAAATGACTGACAGTAGTGGGAAACTATGGGGGAGGGATGAGATTAACGGTAGCAAATACCTGTCTGGGGATGGGGAAACACCTCTTATCAACAGGGTGCCTGAATGAAACGTATTTGTATACCTAACCCTTAACTGTACCCCACAACATCATAATAAAAAATATTGATTAAAAAAATAAAAAATAAACAAGATAGAAAAATCCCACTATCAACATGTAGAACCAATAAATGGTGCTGTTTCTAAAAATGTAGCTATTTTGTAAGCAATGTCAAATGTAACCATAAGTGGACGAGAAAGACAAAGGGTTTCTATCCTCTTTTTGAAACAGTATGTTTATCCTTCTTCTGAAAAGAGAAACCCCAGGCTTCAGTATAAATAACAGGCCAGATTCTTTGTGTAAGTGGAATGCATATAACATGGTTTATATATAATTATACATCATAGAACTGTCAAAGTATAAATATCTGATGAAAGTAACAAAAAAAGATCCTTAAGACTAGTCAGAAAATCTGAGGGTGGACCCTGAAAGATGTGACATAAAGACAGAGTGTCATAGCTGAACCGATTTAAAGGATTCAAGTTTAAAGTAACAAAAAAAGATCCTTAAGACTAGTCAGAAAATCTGAGGGTGGACCCTGAAAGATGTGACATAAAGACAGAGTGTCATAGCTGAACTGATTTAAAGGATTCAGGTTTAAAGTAGCAAAATTAACTTTTGATTGTTCATCAATATAGCACCAATATAGACACATATTGTAATCATACACATAAACATGTACGTGGCTATAAATCACAAAGTTAGATAAGTTAGAAGCTATAAAATGTCTTAGGATTCTGTTGATGAATCTTTTCCTAACTCTTGTCTTGAAGACATAGACAGTACGATGGTTGAACTCTATCTTTGGCTCTAATATATTCTTTTTTGAATGTTATCTCTGTTTCTTTCCTTCTATGCTGAAGTGTACTTGACATTCAAAACCCGATAACAGTGGTTGCTGGTGACATAGGATGGTTTCTCTTTTATACAAGTAGCAGAAACACAGATTGGTATCAATGTTCAATTGTCTTTGAAACATAGATGAGGATGAAAACCTAGCCCTTTTCTTAACACAACCAAAGAAGCAATGATAAAAATAAAACCTCCATTTTGCTCTTTCCTCTCCAGAGACAACTACTCATTTAGAAAGGATAACAAAAAAAAAATCCTCAAAAAGAAATCAAGTTCCATTTCTAAAACTCATCGTCACCAAATGATAGTATTAGGTTGTTTTACATGTACTATTTGATGTCAGAAAAGAATACTTTATGAGTCCTAATCATATCTTACATTATGTCACCTTTTACGAGGTTTTAATAGTCAATTATTCTATTAATATTTTCCTAAGATACAGAGACAGAACAGAATGCAAATAAACTTCAGACTGTGTATCTTAACTCTTCTACTCCCTTCAGAGACAGTTACTCAGCAGAATCTTCAGTAAACTAATCAAGCCAGATTCTAAAAGTCATGAATGCATACAGATCAGAAAATATAAGTTAATTTCACCTCAGAGTAATTTCTATAATCTTTTTTATTTCTTTCCAACTTTTTTTTCCCCTTAGTTTGGTGGATGAGTGAAATTTATTGAAAAATTTAATTGAACACTAATTTATTAATTTTAAAAAGGCTCCTAGAATGATTAAAGTTAACAATTACAGCATATAAGCATACCTCAGAGATATTGAGGTTTAGGTTGTAGAACCCTGTAAGTCATACACATTTTTCTTTTTTCTTTTTTTTTTTGGTTTCCCAGTGCAGTAAAAAAAGTTATATTATATAAATATAAATAAATAAATAAGTTATATTATATAAATATATATAATTATATATATAAAATTATATTGTTTTCTATTAAATGTGAAATAGCATTATCTTTAAATACATTACGTACCTTAATTAAAAATAGTTTATTGCCTAAAAAATGTTAACAATCATCTGAGCCTTGGATGAGTCGTAATATTTTTGCTGGTGGAGGGTATTATCTTGATGCTGAAGGCTGCTCACTGATCAGGGTAATGGTTGCTGAAGCTTGGATGGCTGTGGCAATTTCTTAAAATAAGACAACAAAGTTTGCTGAGATTGACTCTTCCTTTTATGAAAGATTTCTCTGGAACACACAGTGTTGTTTGTTAGCATTTTACTCACAGTGGAAGGAACATCTCTCATAATTGGAGTCAATTCTCTTAAACTCTGCACCTGCTTTATCAACTAAGTTTATGTAATGTTCTAAATCCTTTGCTGTCATTTCAACAATGTTCACAGTATCTTCACCACGAGTAGATTCCATCCCAAGAAACTACTTTTTTTTTTTTTCACTCATTCCTAAGAAGCAAGTCCTCATCCCTTCAGGATTTCAGCAGTTCAGCAACACCTTCAGGCTTCACTTTTAATTCAAATTATCTTGTTGTTTGTAGTACATCTGCCATTACATTCAGGCTTCCGCATGCCTTCCTCACTAAGCTTAATCATTTCCAGCTTTTGATTTAAACTGAGAGATATATGACTCTTCCTTTCACTTGAATATTTAGATGTCATTCTAAGGTTATTCACTGCCCTAATGTCAATATTCTTGTGCCTTGGTGAATAGGCCCAAAGAGAGCGAAAGATGGGAAAACAGCCAGTAGGTAAAGCAGACAGAACACACACACACCTATTAAGAAATTCTGTCATTTGTTTCTTTCTTTATTTGTTTGTTCTTTCATCCATTCATTCATTCATTTTTTAGTTGTATCTCACTCTATTGACCAGACTGGAGTGTAGTGACACAATCAAGGCTCACCACAGGCTCAGTCTCCTGGGCTCAAGTGATCCTCTTGCTTCAGTCTCTCAAGTAGCTGAGACTGCAGGCAAAGCACCAACACACCCAGCTATTTTTATTTTTTGATTTTTTTGTAGAGATGAGATCTTGCTATGTCACCTAGACTGGTCTTGAACTCCTGGGCTCAAGTAATCCTCCCTCTCAACCTCCCAAAATGCTGGGATTACAGATGTGAGCCACGGTGCCCAGCCAAGTTTGTTGTTTTATATGGGCACAGTCTATGGCACTCCAAAGCAATTACAGTAGTAACAACAAAGATCATTGATCACAACTCACTATAACAGATAACATAATGAAAATGTTTAAAATATTGCGTAAACTACCAAAATATGACACAGAGACACAAATGTGCACACACAGTTGGAAAATCGGTGTGCATAGACTCAGTGGATGAAAGGTTGACACAAACCTTCAATTTGTAAAAAATGCTTTACCTGTGAAGTGCAGTAAAGTAAAAGCAATGAAATGAGATGTACCTGGATGTAACCCAAGTGTCTGTGATGGTGTTGCCAGAGCACTGCTAAATAAACCCCTCATGTTATTAGAGTCAACTAAGAAACTGGTCATAGGAGTGTACATAAGAATTCTCTTTTGTTTTTTTTTATGCGAACATCTGTTTTTTGTTTTTCCTGCACATGAAGAAATTCTCCTCTTTCTTTGTTTTGGTGCCTTTGTCTTCCTTTGAGAAAAATCTCTCCTTCTTCCATGATTGCATGCAGCCTTGATGGATTGCTAAACAAGGTCCTCTCTTGCTCTCTGTGCTCATTTGACTTGGACTTGGCCCACAGGCTTTGGTTCCCAGAAATGTGAAACTTGAACAACACAGCACAAGAACAGGAAACCACGGTAACTGATTTACTCTAATGGAGGCACTTGAAGAGATTATCCACTTATTCCTGCTACCCAAGGTCAGGTTTGTGGACTTGTGTCCTGTGCAGTCACACAAGGTCCAGCTCTTAGAAGTACATTTGCTACTTTATAATGCTGCTGTCACCATCTTGAAATTCTCAGTGATATATGAACAAGGATTCTTGCATTTTCATTTTTCGTTGAACCCTGCAAATATGTGGGCTGGCCCTTCTTCTATCTCAGTTCTCTGAGATCCCCATGGTTCCGTAAGACTTGAGCCCTGCTTGGCTTTTTCTTTACTTCTGTATGGTACTGCATATATCCTTCCAATAATGGCTGCTTCCCCCCGCCCCCAAGAGGTGAGCATAATTAGGTTTCTGGGACTCTTATCTATATTATACTTTTGGGCATGCCTAAGACGACAGTGTAAAATGTATAAGGTAAGGTTCTTCCAGTGCCTTCATACCTTTTGGCATATTCTTGTCAAGCCCCTTTCTGTGATCGCCAGGTTTGCTTTAGAGTATGATTGTTCCCTGGACATTCAGAATTCATTACAGGAATGCTGTATTTCATTTTATTCTAAGTCAGAGGCCAATCACTTTTTGCAACTTCTCTGTCAAAACATGTTAAAGGTGTGTCCTGGCCCTTACCACACTGACCCCCCTAAAGAGGTAATCAATCTAGCTAATGAGCTAGTACTTGATAAAGGACTAGTTCAGCATTTTATTTTCACAGATTACTTCTTACCCAAAAGGAATAACTCCACATGCAAACATTCAGGGGATGATGTTTGTTAAAATTGGACATTTTGTTTCTCAAATCCTACTAAATAGGGAGCTGAATATTCTGCCTACAAGTTTCTCCTACATTAAGAGGAAAAAACATATAAGCTGTTTTAAGACTGATCACTTTTCACTGGGGAGAATAAAGTGGCTTGGAGGGCAGCACTGGAAAATTATATAAGCTTTGTTTTAATATGAAATTATTCTGCTTTAAAAATGGAGTTACATGCATCATAAATCTTATAAGTTTTAGGTTATACTGCCCAAGTATCTTTTCATTGGTAGCTCCAATAAGTTGACTTTAACTTACTTTTCTCTGTTTGTCCATTAGGCAAAAATTGATGGTTGCTTTCTGTGATTACCTTTTCTTTTAAATGATTTCCCAGTTCTCCAAATACATTGTCCTTCTACGTTACCAGCAGGAACTTGAGGATATGCTTTCCACCATTAAAAAAAAAAAAATCATCTATTTGGTATTCTACCCTTCCCCTCCCCATACCCTCTAAAAGTTTTCTGTATATCAAAATTTTACCTTGAGATAAACAAAACTATCATGTATGGCTAAATATTTTTTGTTTTAATGCTGTTTTAATACTCAAAGCACATTATTTGTAAATGGACTCAGCAATTTTAAATTCAGTTATTGACCTACCAATTTAAATATTTGCTATTGTCTTATCTATAGATGTCATTTAAAAGAAAAAAGAAAGGAAGACATGTACTAAGAAGGAGTGTAAAAGTCAAGAAAAACTTAAGTATATCTGTGCAAAAGTTTCTGTAATAAATGTACTCATTATATTTATGACGCAAAAATGTCTTTTCCCCTAAGATATTAAAAAGTACATTTCATGTTATATGAGTGGTTCTGCATATTAAAGAAATAGGCTGTATAATGCTATTTTAAAGACACATATATATGCTATACATATATGTAGTCAATGGAAAGGAAATACTATTTTTTATATACAATGGAATTATATATAGTGTATTATTATGAGGTTTTGTTTGGTAATGAAAACAAACAAAATAAAATGTACCAATCATAAAACACTGAATTTGCATTTTAGAAAAAATCTGTTTTTGATTTTTAACTACTGAGGCTTGATTTTTAAAGCCTAGGCTTTAGTGAATGAATATACTCTATTCCTAGGATCATTTTGTTCTCTCTATACAACAAACTGAGATTTGAATGACTCCCACTGATCTTACAGGAATATTAAGGCATCAAAGGGATAAAGCACTATGACTTCAATGTCTGGTTCACACACTAAAGAAATCTATTGAATTTACACCTTAGCATACACACATATCACAAGAAAGAGACTTTAGTGAAATGTTAGTCACCAAGAGAGTCCAATTATTAAAGAAAGGTGACATAGGTTTATTTTTTATTTAATTTTTCATTCTTGACTGTCTTTTTTAATTATTAAAAATATTAACTGATGGCACTGTTTTGAGATTCACTGTTCCTTATCTCCTTATTGCAATAAGATACAGGTGAGTCTGCCATCTGTATTATACATTCTAGCTCTATTGTTCAATGCATATTATACATGTGATATTATTTGCCTGCATTGTTTTAAGTTAATACATTTTTATCCACAAATATTCTTTTCACAGTAATACTAACAGAAGTTTATGTTATGTTGTGAAGAGGAATAATTAGTTTGATTTCTACGCGTTCTCACAGTTTTAAAAGAAAATCATTCAAGTGCTACAATAAGTAGATTAAAATTTTTTTGATCTAGTAACTTAAGTAGATCAACAGCCTCACTTTTAAGATGTCAGCTCTAGAAATCAAACATTAGAAATATCTGTCCGTACATGCATGAATATGTGTAAGCAGTCACTATAAAATAGTAGTTGATAGTTGTTCAAAAATGTTTTTCTCAGATGTTTAAGATAAGAAGAATGGACATGACACTGGAAGTGAAGCAGAATTTTTGACACAGCCAGAATGGCAGGTTCCCTGGGATCTTTTGTGATTGCAGTTTCATCAAATCACAAATTTAAGCTATTTTATATGAGTAAATATTGTTGTAGAAGTTTTGAACTCCACTGGCTGCTTAAACCAGCAACCTTGGGTTTTTGTCTCATGACAGAGAAGATTAAGGAATGCAGACACCAAAGGATGAGTGGAAGAAAGAGTTTCTTTAGCAACAAAATTCTCCAGAAAAAGACAGGGGGCCCAAGATGGGTAATTGGTGCTAGGAGTTTGTTTGTGGTTTTATTTTCTCTTTTCTGGGGGCAGTTATCTCATTTACATCTCATCCACCCCTTACTTCTTGAGACCCAATACTTATTGCACATACGATCCTTGACCAAAGTTACTCCATCTTGAATACTACCCATAAGTACCACAGAAAAGCCCACTCAGGAGGATAAAACCACAATGCAGATGCTATGTTAATGATATTGTAATAAGCCAAGGTTAAGTTAGGACATTTAGTTAAGCTACTGCGCCTGCATTTAAGCAGCAAAAAGTCCCTTTTAGCAGTACATCCTGGGTTGAGAGGATGTTCTTAACCACATTAACCACATTTTCAGCTAACAATTATATAATGGGAGTGGTGTAGGGGGTGTTCCTACAGTTAAGTCTCCTTGAGACCTCCCTCTCTGTCTGCCTAACCAGTTTCTGACTATCTCTTCTCTTAATATGACTTTTCCTTCTGTAATTCAAATCACTGAAAGCATTATGAATCCATGTCATTCAAGTGAGAAATGAAATAACTTAAAACATAAGTTGAATATTTTAAAGGCAATGACTCCAACATGTCGCTGGTTACTAAAGCACACATCTAATTGATTTGCATTTATGTAGATTGAGTAGTCTAATCTAATTTTATTTGTAAATGTTTTCTTAGTATCCACTCCCCCCCAAAATCTCTAAGATAGCTAGATAACTAGCTAGCTCTCTTAGGGACAGAGATATCTAGTTTCTAATAAATATGTTAATTGGGCAACACACATATGCTGGCAACATATTCATGGCATCAGATACCATATGCTGATAAAATGCTCCATAGTTTTCCTATCAAAATAGTAGTGTGAACTGTTTCCATGGAAATTTGAAGTTTGGGGTAAGGTCTTTAAATTGAATTTTTTTTTTTCTTCCAGAATATGTTTGCCTCTTTCTATTAAAAGAAAAACAGTAAAGATTGATTTTTTTTAAATGTATTTCACTGATGGTATAGTCTTTATCTGTCAAATTACAAAATTCCACACCAGTATTTAAATACAGCTGGCATATGATTCTTTTTATCATGTCACAATAATTTGAATTCATTTGTAAAACAATTATGCAAATCAATTAATAGTAACTATAGAAAAAGGTGAAACAATTTAACACTGATAAATCCTGGAAAAAGAAGCATGAATTTAATATGCTGATTTATATTCTTAGCGTTCTCATCAGCTAGTAAGGGATGCAGTCACAACTAATATATAAGTATAAATATATGGCAACATAAAAAATTGATCATACCTCTATTATGGCCACACATAAAAAAGTAGTTATTATAGATAACTACAAGAATCCAGGATTCTGTCGTGGAAGCAGTAGCATTTGATGCAAGTATTGGATTTTAATATGATGCTATCAGAACAAAGAGTGAAGTGGGGAGAGAATGCCATACAGAAAGGACAAATGAACAAAACCATGGAGTGAAGATATATGTAGACAGATAAGGCTATTTTTTAATTATAAAATAGATTAAAGTTTTTAAACAGTAGATTGCATAGAATATCTATATGAAAAACTTTTCTACAGAAACAGAAAGATCAGGAATCAAGTGAAATATAGTAAAGTAAAAGAAAATTGGAAAAGCTAAATAAGAAGTGAGAGCATATTATTTTCCAGATATTATACATATCAGAAATTTAAAATACATTTTTAACAATGCATGTATCTCATTTTTATTAATATTATCTATTAACTATTTAAATTATATGATGATGTATATTTGTTACTGTAGTAGGCAGAACTCAATGATAGCTACTAAGATTTCACCCCCTGGTGTATGTGCCTTGCATATTCTCCTCCCTCTGAGTGTGAGTGGATATCATATGGTTCACTTGACAATCAGTTGTCTTTGCATTAACAATATTTTTTAAAAGCTGGTTTATCCTGGATTCTCCTGACCCTAGGGAATCATTAGAAGAAGATAAGGCATCACAGAAATATATTTCTTTTGGCCTTGAAGTTAAAGCCTCTATGAGTTCTGAAGATATATGAAAATAAATTCCTTCAACAATCATCTGAGCTTGGATGAGAAGCCTCAGATGATACGCTAGCCTGACCAGCACCACCAGTAGTCTTATGAGACCCTAAACAGAGAACCCAACTATGTCCACTCAAACTCCTTACCTACTGAAACAGTAGCCCTTAATCTCAATATGAAAACATACTATATTTTAAAAATGTGTATAATATCATATTTAAATATATGCATAGTGTACAAAAATACTATATTTTAAACATATGCATAATTTTACTGCTAGTTTTGTGATTTGAATTTTTTAATAATACCTCTTGTTTTAGAAATGAAACACAATTTCTTTTCAAAATTACTGAAGAATATATTTTTTCTAAGAAAATATCTCATTACTTCATTTATGCTTTTCTTTAAAAATAACTATTATTGTATGTATTCAGATATAGAACAAATATGTGTGTGTGTGTGAATATATGTATGTATATATAAATGGTTATGATATTGGACCAAATTAGCAATGGAAATACAACATTCTAAAACCTATGGGATGCAGCAAAAACAGTTCTAAGAGAAACATTTATAGCAATAAATGCTGAAATTAATAAAGAAATTACTAGATAAATAGATAAAACAACATGCTATAAATATATAAAACAACATGCTATAAATATACATATTTTTATAGATAGAAAATCTTTCTATAAACAAATATAATGATTCTGTCCATACACAAATACTTTCTGTTGACAGATATACTTAACAGTCAGTTACATTTGTAAAACATTTGTGTGTATTATATATGTTCTGGCTTAATCTATACAGCCCAATCAAATTTTTAAAAACATAATTTTAAATAATAAATTAAATTTCCATCATTTTCAGATACCAAAAAAATTTTAAGAACAACAAAGGAAATCTGTATCAAGACCTGTGACACATCTGAGATTTTATTCTGCTTGTGAAGTAACATGTTAATCTGTCATTTTATAAATGATGGAAGACAATATAAGATTTCTGGGCCAGAGACAAAGAACTGTATTACTCCCAGGGATAGCAATAACTAGAAGATCAGTATTTTCTTACGTCAGTCCCTAAGCGCCTATTACCACAGGGTAATGCAAAGAAACCCAGGTGACATATTCAAACACAGTAAGTTGTGTTACAGGAGGCTGACCTTAGGGAAATGAATCTCTTATATTGCAATAGCAATACCTGTTCCTTGTTGCAGAGGGAGTCATCACCTCAAGTGTTTAAGGTTGTGAGCCAATCCATCTTTTGCTAAAATACACTGTATCTTCCAGGACTGAGTACGATACAACTAAGCATTCTTGAAATGATACTCAAAAAGAAAGGCAATCACTACGTTTGGTGTCACAACCTACAAACTTTTATGCAGTCCTTCTCACATGATCATATATTCACTGTGCAAGGAAAGAAAGGAAGATGCATCAAATATTCCACTGTGTATGAAACTGGCATTCTCAGCATAAAGTCTCTTGTCCTATAAATTTGTTTCTAATATTGATTGTATCCTCTAAATTTGATTTGTTATTTTAAAAATGTATCAGCCAGGGCTTCATTTCAGCTACCCTGCTCCAGTACATTGAGAGATTCCAGTTTCAACATTTATTTGTCAGTGCTTTATAGTGATGAATCCCAGCAAGGACAGCTATGGACTCTCTGCAGTGGCTCGGGAGTTTTGCAGTTGGGAGATCTTTCAACATTTGAAAATTTCAGGGATATCATACTTCTTCTTTGGAAATAAAATTTAAGTCATAAGAAAATGATTCTTCCTATTATTAATAGTAAATAAAGCAGTTTTGTGATTGTCCACATAAAATGAAGGAAAATTGTGTGTTCCAGTGTAAATATGAGTCTCCGCCAATAAATTTTTAAAAATCACATCACATCTGTGAGCTAAGGGCCTTAATAAGTTTAAAGAGAAGATATTAATGTTTGTATAACACACCACAAAAAACTATAATAGCACCTAGCTGGATTAAAAATTGAGGTTTCACTGCATGTTTTCTATTGTCTTTGAATAAAGGTCAATATAGCCAATGACATATTTTCAGTGTTTTCTCTACCCATGCCTATTCTTTAATTTACCAATTATTTGTTGAGTGCCTGTGTCAGGTTTGTAATAATTGTCCTAGATCTTCACTCATAATTATCTGAAATAATTATGAAATAATTCAATTTATATAATATGAATATGAATAAATATGAAATAATTCAATTTAGTTTAAGTTATGATCTAACATTTTGAGATAAAACTGATTTCACATTTTACATTCAACAATCATGATATGATTATTACATTTTTTCCAGTACTGTATATATTCTTAAACATGTTTTGTATAGAAGTGCATGACCTGTGTAGTACAATGATAGCAAATATAATCTGATGATTACAACACTGGCAGAAAAGCATAGAAAAAAAGATAAATATTTTAGATCTGTACTGCCTAATAACATAGCTATTAGCACATGTAGCTATCTAAATTTAAATTAATTAAAATAAAATAAAATGTCATATTTAGTTCCTGAACCCTACTTGCCATATTTCCAGTGCTCAACACCATATATGTCTATTTGAACAGCATAGAGAGCATCTCTAGTAGCACAAAAAGTTCTATCGGACAGCACTGCTACAGACAGTATATGAAACCATTCTTCACAAGATTCTAAAATATTACAGGAGAAAGCAAGTTAATTAATACTTGACTATTCTTATAATATATTTTTAGAGTATATTTATGTATTTAATTTCATGAATTGCATAGAGACCATCACTATAGCTTAGTTATATATCAGGGAAAAACAAGTTAATGTTTCACCTTTTTCAGGCTATCACCCATCTGGTAGACTTCTGAAAGGAACCACAAACACATATTTACTTCTTTCCAAACAAGAATTTTAGTTCAATAATAAAATACATATTCTTAAGAAAATCTTCATACTTTTCACAAATCTTTGTAACTGAAAAATGAGCTAATTGGAAAAGGAAATTACCAATAGATGAATGAAATAAGATGATGAATGAGGGACTAAAAAGCCTGAAATCAGAAGCAACTTACATTTATAACAAAAATGGTTTATAAAACAATTTCAACTCTATGTATGTAATATATACATATAGACTATATATGTATTTGCAAGCAAATTATATAAAATATGTTACATATTTTTGACAGACAACATACTTTACAATTACTACAGTAATAACAATTCCTTAATTCCTACTTTATGTTAGACTCAGCACTATGCGATGTATAATTCAATGTCTTATTTAATGTACTTCTACATATATACAGATAATCAACACCATTAGTTGGTTTTTTTTTAACATATTTTTTATTTTAACATTATGGGGTACAGTTAAGGGTTAGATATACAAATATGCTTCTTTCAGGTACCCTTGTTGATAAGGGGTGCCCCCGTCCCCAGACAGATATTGACTACCATTAATCCCACCTCCCTTCCCCTCCCTGCCCCCCCCCAAGTTTACCGCCACTGTCAATGCTTTTCTTATAGTATTACGATAGATGTTAAAGGTCTACTAAAGAGTGAGAACATGTAATACTCAGAGTTTTGTTTCTGTGAGAGATTACTCAGTATGAATTAACGATTTCACAGGAAAATTAGTAGTAAAAACTAAGAGTATTTACCCAGAATATTTCAGTTGTAATGACATTAATATTTAAAACACATGAGACCCAGTAGCACAATTTGGATTTTAACTTTGTAAAAAAAAAATCTCTCTTTTGTTTTATCACATTCTCACTAAGATTAGTTTGCTATTTTGAAATATAGAAAAGTAAACCTATAAGACACTCTTTATAAAATAATTTATCCATTTCCTTAATGACATAATTATAGAGTCTTTGGTAAAATATAATTTTAATCTCCATATTTTAGATTATGAAATGAATATAAAATGATAGCAAATATAATCTGATGATTACAACATTTTCTTTGACATTAAATGTAACTGAGATAAGAAGCACAAAAGTAGTAGAAACAGAAATAGAGAGAGAAAGAGAGAATGAATGTCTTCTCTTCTTAAAGGAAAATACAAGCAGAAATTCTTTATAATTTTTCATACCAAGAGTATTAGTTAATCAAAATTATGTGTCAATGGGAAAAGCCATGACAAGTCAAGCAACACTTTAAGATTCAGTTGTAAGGAACATGACACTACATCAAATAATTAAAAGTAAGAGAAATATGGTAACAAAAATGATGGGACTATGTTGAAACATTCAGAATTAGTTTTTTAACCAAATAACAAACAAACAAACTTTCAAATTTGGTCAAATGTTTATGGATTTAAAATTTAGCAATCAATTGAATTATATATTTAAAATTAAGACTGAGTATCAGAAGATGGCGGTGGAGCCAGACTATGAGAATTCATGTGTGAGTGAGTGGGTTTATAGGTAATTGTGCTTACTTGTCTGTAAGTAAGAGGGTGTGTGAGTGGCTGACTGAGTGGAAACTCAGGAGTAAGTGGTCAGATGCTGCAGACACTGGCAGCAAGGGCTGCAGAGGGAGCCCGGCAAGGGATCCCAGAGACAGAGCCCCATAGGAGCAGATGAATCAGGCACCCTGCCACCCTCTTGAAAACTGGGCAGGAAGCAACCCTCATCTGTGTAATGATGGGTTAACTACTTAGGGGCTGGTCATAACTTAGAGGGAATACACTGAAATCACAAACTTTGGAGTTCTGGGTCTCAGGCATCCTACTCTGTACCTGGATTCAACAGTGGGACAAAGGGTGGGATCAGAAAAGAACAAGGAAGACAAGCAGTAAGTTCAGGGCTAACCCAACTCCCTACTCCCCAGCAATCAGTCCTCCAAATGTCAGACCCACACAACTAGGGCATAACTGCGAGGGATGAACCCAGGTGGAGCCTGGTTGTCAGTCTTCATAGGAGGACTCCTTCAGGATAAGCCTGGCGAAAGCATTGAACCCACACTGGTCTCCTCCCCCACCCCACTGCCAGTACCTAAGAAGGAGACAATCCCGAACCTTCCCACTGAAAGTGAGAGGGGAGTACTAAAGCCCCCACCCACCTCCACAGCCCCCTCCTCCTCCACTGAGCCTGGCACGGGGGGGATGGTGAAGGAGCCCACAGTTCTGCTGGAGACAGCCAAAAAGATTATCTGTGAGCAGCTGAGTGGAACACATGCAGAAGCTACCGCAAAAGAGCACTTACATTCAGAAATTTTATTTTTCAATTTTTTTTTCTTTGTGCCTGTCTATGTGAGGGTTCGATTTGCATTCCCCTCACCCTTTTTTTCACTTTTACTTTTTTCCTTTCTTCTTTTTGTATTATTTCTTCTTTTGTTTTTGGTTACCTGTTCATGTGTGTATGTGAATAATTGAGTATTCATCATTCAATTTTTTATTTAGTTCTCTTTTTTTAGTTGAATGTGTATGTAAATATATGTGTGAGGTTTCAATTTGCATTATCCTCCTTTATTTTCTTCTCCTTTCATTTTGTGTTGGGTGTGTGTGTGTGTGTGTGTGTGTGTGTGTATGTGTGTGTGTGTGTTTGGTGTTCCTGCTTTTTTGGTTTGGCTTGGTTTGTTTTCTGTTTGTTTTGGGGTGTGTGTGTGTATGTGTGTATGTTTTATATTGTTGTTTGCTTTGTTCACTGCATTCATTTTTCTGGGTTTTTGCTTTATTTTGTCTGTTTTATTATTTTATGTATTTATTTCATTCTACTTTTCCATATTGCTATTACTTTTTCTTGGACTTAGCGGGTACACACACATACCCATTGCATCATCATATAGAGTGGTGGTGAGGAGTGGGTCTGAGGAACCCATACTGCAATCAGTGAACATTGAGATTTGCAAGTAGTTCTGAATCCTAGCTCCCCATCCTGCACCTTATTTGACTCTCAAAACTACAAGAAAAAGCAAAGCTTTCTACCCTCAGCCCTGTTTCAAAATAGAACAAATTCCAATTCCTAATCAGGGAAGAATAGAGGGCCAAGCAAACATCAGAAGTCAAAGCCCTTCCCACTGCAACCAAATAATGGAAACAAAGGGAAAAGAAAGAGATCTGACAAAAATAAGGAAAAATCAACAGAAGACCACAGGTAATTCTCAGTGCACCAAAGAGACAACGAATGAAAATCAGACCTTAGAGCCCAAACAATGGAAGTCACCAATGACTGCCCCAAGACACAACAAGGATTAGGGAGTAGATGGAAAGAATGAACAAGACTCAAGAAAGACAAGATGCAACACTAAAAGAACTTGCAACAGAGATTTTGGCCATAAAAAATTCATCCAGGAAATACATAAAAAGATGAAAAGCAGGGAAAGCAGAATTAATCAAGCAGAAGAAAGAATCTCAGAACTTGAAGACTAAAATAAGGAATTAATGCAATCTGTAAAAAACATAGAAAATTCAGAAGGAAAGAACAAAGCCTCCAAGAGATGTGTGATTATACCAAGAGACCAAACCTACAGCTGATTGGTATCCCAGAAGAAGAAAGGGAAATGGAGAACACATTGGAGCAAGTATTCCAGGAGATTATTTAAGAAAACATTCCCCGTCTCACCAGAGATGTGTCCATTCCAACACAAGAGATACAGAGAACCCTTGTAAGACATGAAATGAGAAGATCAAACCCTAGACATGTAGTAGTTAGCCTACACAAAGAAGGTACAAAAGAAAAAATCCTAAAGGAAGCAAGAGAGAAAGATCAGACTAGATGTCAGGGAAGACTAATCAGAATAGCAGCAGATCTATGGACAGAAACACTGCAAGCTAGAAGGGACTGGAATTCAACTTTCAAAGTTCTCAAAAATAAATAATTCAACTGAGAATTTCCTACCCAGTCAAACTCAGCTTCATCAGCAATGGAGAATTAAATCCCTCCAAGACATTCAATTCCCCGAGATTATGCAACTTCCAGACCAGCCCTACAGGGGATGCTTAAAAAGATATCAAGCACAGAAAAAAGAAAAACAAGAACAACCATGCACTTCCCAAAAAACAAGAGAACAGAGAATCAACAGAGAGTACATTGCACTGCAAATTGACAACACACACATACACCAATGAAGAAGTTAAAAGAAAACAAACAAAAAACTTTATGAAAACCCCATGATGGGAATAAACATATTCAATAATCAGCCTGAATGGAAATGAACCAAATGCAAAACTGAAAAGACAAAGAATGGCAAACTGGATTGTTTTAAAAAGTGACCCAATAATCTGAGGCATCCAGGAAACTCATCTCACCCCAAGGGATGCACGCAGACTCAAAGTTAGAGGAAGGGAAAAAATTTTCAGGTGAACAGATCACAAAAGTCAGGAGTCATGATCTTAATATCAGACAAAACAACATTTAAGCTAACAATAATTTTAAAATATACAAAAGGACACTACATAATGATAAAATGTTCAATCCATCAACAAGAAATATCCATCCTAAAAATGTATGTACCCAACATAGGAGTATCAATGTTTATAAAGCCACTACTAAGTAAGCTAAAAAAAAAATTGACTCTAACACTATCATAGCTAGAGAAATAAATACCCCACTAACAACCCTTGAACAAATGGATTTAATAAATACCTTCAGAACACTCCACCCAACAACTGCAAAATATACATTCCACTCATCAACACATGGAAGATACTCCAAGATCGATCACATCTTCAGCCAAAAATCAAGGATAAACAAATTTCATATGATTGACATACTGCCATGCAACTTCCCAGTCCACTGTGGAATAAAAATAAATACCAACATCAACAAAATGCCACCCAAAGCCACAAGCCCATGGGCACCCAGCATGATGCTGAACATCTCCTGGGTCAGCACAGAAATCAAAACAGAAATTAAAAGATTCCTGGAAACAAATGAAAATGAAGAAACATCTTACTAAAACCTCTTGAATGCCATGGAAACAATTATAAGAGGGGAATTTATATCTCTACAAACACACAGCAAGAAAATGGAAAGATGACAAGTTAACAACCTAACAAATCACCCAAGGGAGCTGGAAAGGCAAGATCACCAAAACCCTAACTGTAAAAGAAGAATCCAGATCATCAATATAAAAGCCCAAATATGTGGTAAAGAATACAAAAATATCATAGAAAAAATTAACAAAACAAAATATATGGTTCTTTGAAAGGATAAACAAAATTGATGGAACCCTAGCCATAATGACCAAGAAAAATAGAGACAAAGTCCAAGTAAACACAATCAGAAATGCAAAAGATCAAATCACAACTGACACTGAAGAAACACAAAAGATTATCAAAGATCACTATGAATATCTGTATGGAAACAAACTCAATAACCTAAATAAAATGGAGAATTTTCCAGCATCACACAACTTCCCAAGGTTGAAACAAGAAGATATCGAGACACTAAATAGACCAGTAACAATCCAGGAAATTGATTCTGTCTTAAGGAAACTACCTACAGAAAAAACTCTGGACCAGATGGCTTTCCAGTAGAATTCTACAAACCATACAAAGAGAAGCTGATACCAATCCTATTGAAAGTATTCCAGGCATTTAAGAAAGGCAGAACTCTCCCCAAATCATTTCCGAAGCTAATATCACACTGATACCCAAACCAGGTAAAGTTCCAACTAAAAAAGAGAACTACACACCAATATTCCTGATTAAATAGATGCAAAAATTCTCAACATGATTCTAGCAAATCTGATCCAATATCACATCTCAAAAAACCATCCATCATGACCAAATGTACTTCATCTCTGGGATGCAGGGCTCATTCAACATCTGCAAGACCACAAATGTAATTAAATACATCAACAGATATAAAAACAAGAACCACATGATTATATCATTAGATGCAGAAAAGGTTTTGATAAAATCTAGCTTCTCTTCTTGATAAAAACCCTTGAACACCTAGGCGTAGAAGGAACACACCTCAAAATAGTAAGCACCATCTACAATAAACCCACAGCCAGCATATTGTTAAACAGAGAGAAAATGGAAGCATTTCCCCTGAGAACTGGAACAAGACAAGGCTCCCCACTGTCACTCTTCCTGTTTAACATTGTATTGGAAGGCCTAGCTACAGCAAGTAGAGAAGAGAAGAAAATCAGAGGTATCCAAACAGAAAAAGAGGAAGTTAAATTATTCCTCTTTGCTGATGATATGATCCTATACCTCGAAAATCCAAGAGAATCAGTCAAAAACCTCCTTGTACTGATAAAGGACTTTGGCAAAATCTTAGGGTACAAAATGGATGTGCAAAAGACAGTCACATTCTTATACACCAACAACAAGCAAGCAGAGAACCAAATAAAAAGCACAATCTTTTTCATAATATCTGCAAAATGAATGAAATAACTCAGCATCTTCCTAACCAGAGAAGTGAAAGACCTATACAATGAAAACTACAAAACACTGCTCAAAGAAATCCAAGGGGAAAATATTCCATGTTCATGGATAGGAAGAATCAACAGTCCTAAGAAGTACATTCTACCAAAGGTAATCTACAGATTCAACACAGTACCCATTAAATCACTAACATCATTCTTCTCAGATCTGGAAATAACAATACAGAAATGCAGATGGAAACATAAATGACCACAAATAGCCAAAACAATCATTAGCAAAAGAAACAAAGCAGGAGGTATCACACTTCTAGGCATAAACTTTGCTATGAGGTTACAATAATCACAACATGCAGGGAAATCTATGGAACAAGATAGAAATTCTGGAAGCAAAACCTCAATTTCTCAGCCAACTCATTTTCGAAAAGGCCTCCAACAACAACCACTGGGGAGAGGAGAATCTATTCAATAAATGATGCTGGGAAGACTGACAACATTTAAAAGATTGAAGCAGGACCCCTACCTACCACTATACATAAATATCAACTCTAAATGGATCGCAGGCCTAAACATAAAACCTTAAACTATAAGAATCTTATAAAAATGCAGGAGACACCTTTATGGAACTCGAAGTAGACAACAAATTCCATTTCAAAACCCCAGATGCCCATGCCATAAGGGATAAGATAGACAAGTGAGACCTCATTAAACTGAAAAACTTCTGCAAAGAAAAAGGAACCATCCAAAGAGTGGGGAGACAGCACAGAATGGGAAAAAATATCTGCCAACTCTATATCTGACAAAGGCCTAACATCCAGGATCTACAAGGAATTCAAACATGCCAAAAGGAAAAAAACCAAACAGTCATTTAAAAAGTGGACAGAAGACATGAAAAGACACTTCTCAAAAGAAGACATTAGGCAGCCAACAGACACATGAAAAAGTGCTCAGTCTCACTAATCATCAGAGAACTGTAAATCAAAACCATACTGAGATACCACCTAACCCCAGTAAGAATGGTCATCATTAATAAAAAAAAAATAACAGATGCTGGAGAGAATGAGAGGAAAAGAGGAAAAGAGGAAAAGAGAATACTTCTATGCTGCTTGTAGGAATGCAAACTAGTTCAACCTATGGAAAAGTGTGGCAATTTCTAAAAGAACTAGAAATTGACCTTCCATTTGACCCAGCAATCCCCCTACTGGGAATATACACAGAGAAACTTAAATCATTCTACAAAAAAGATACCTACACACTGCAAAAACATGGAATCAATCGTATTGCCCATCAAAACTGGAGTGGATAAAAAAATGTGGTACATATACACGATGGACTATTATGTAGTCTTAAAGAAGAATACACATATGGACTTCACAGCAATTTGGACAGATTTAAGTCTATAATGTGTCATTTTTTAAAATGTGGAGAAAAGGTCGTTATCTTAGTCCATTTGCATTGCTATAAAGCAACACCTTAGGCTGGATAATTTATTTTAAAAAGAGGCTTATTTGGCTCATAATTCTGTAGTTGTATAAAAAGCGTGCTCCAGCACCTGCTCTTTGTGAGGGTTTCAGGCTGCCTTCACTCATAGCGGAAGTCAAAGGGGAGGCCCTGTGTGTAAAGATCATGTGGTGAGAGAGGAAGCCCAAGAAAGAGAGGGGACGGAGGTGACCAGCTCTTTTTAGTTCTCACAGGATATACAGAGCAAGAACTTGACATACCAAGCCATTCATGAGGGATCCATCCTCAGAACCCAAGCACCTCCCATAAGGACCCATCTCTAATAACATGGGTCAAATTTTAACTTGAGGTTTGAAGAAACAAACATACAAACTGTAGTAGGCATTGACAATTTTTGTCAAAGAGCATCATAGAATGAGATATAAATAATAAATATCAGAAGATTATCACAGCTTTTCAATAAAATTATCCATTAAGTTTTCCAAACTAGATTAAATATTAAATACATGGTAAACAAATTCAGACTGCAAGAAATTCTACTGGTAGGATAATGTGTGTCTATATAAAAGCATTTTTGAATCTGTCAGAAATATTTGGTTTGAATAATGTGTGTATGCATGTATGTGCACATGTGTGTATATAAAAGGCATCTATTGTATTCAAGTCTCCCTCATCCTGTTTTTTTCCTCTGAGTAGCACTTGCCGCAGTTGATATCCTAAGGATGGTGCTCATGCTATGCTAATGGAGTCCCTCACATTCATTCTCAACTGATGATGAGAAAGAGATGTAGTCCTTGTAATGGAGAAGGGGTAAGATACAGCATGGATAATATTCAGCATTTACTATCATTCATTAATTCTTGGTCATTTCTAACATTAATCAAGATTTCTTTTGACAGGCACTTAGCCAAGAACTTTACATTTAATCCTTACCACAAATTTAGGAGCTAGGTTCAATTATTACCCTCATTTTGTACAATGTACAAAATAGAGATTACTTATTTGTTATGTTTAGAGTTTACTGCCTCCCTCTTTCCCTCAAGTTTCAAAATGGCATGGCCATTTGTTATTTTCACTGATAAATGACAATTTCTTAGAACAGTGCCTGCTATAGAGCATGCATTAAAAAAAAAACTTGACAAGGGAATGAAAGATGTTTATCAATTTATGCCCAATTGTGTACAATAAAATAAATTAGACAACTAACTCTGCGGTTAATTTGCTGTTTATTTTTCAAATGGCCATACTGATTGTTGAACTTTTACTGCCCCTGCAAAAGGTCTTTCTTTATATTTAAATAATCTTGTCCTTATTTATTTCTGTTTATTAAGATCCCGAACAACACATTAACTTTTAGAAAGAAATGTTAAAAATAAACATCTTTAGACCAGGTCTGGTGGTTCACCCCTGTAATCCTAGCACTTTGGGAGGCTGAGGTGGGAGGATTGCTTAAGACCAGGAGTTTTGAGGTCAGCAACATAGCAAGATCTTGTCTAAATAAATAAATAAAATATCTTTAACATTTTTAAAAGCACTTAGAAAAACTGAGGAATCAATATTATTAAAAATAGCTCTAAAGTGCACATAGGATATGGGGTGTAAACTTTTACTTTAGTATACTTATTTGTTATTTCTGCCTTAAAATGTGAAGGTCATAAGTGAAGTCTTCCCTTCAAATTCCATCACTGTTTGAACTAATACTTAGCTCACATGGAAGAAGAAGGCAAGTTAAATTCCAAGGCCCATGTTTAAGAAGGTGGTTTTATGTATTTATTAGCCTCCGTATGCATTGAACTGTGTCTCCCAAAAATGTAAATGCTGAAGTATTAGTCCCTAGAACTTCAGAGTATGATCTTATTTGGGAACAGACTCATTATAGATAGAAGTAGTTAAGAAAAGATCTTAACAGAGTAGGCTGGGCCTCTATTCCAATATATGTGGTATTATAAAAAAGAGAAATTGGAACCTACACAAAACACAGGGAAAACATCATGTGAGGATTAAGGCAGAAATCAGGGTGATACTTCATTAAGCCCAGAAAAGCCAAAGATTGATGGAAAACCACTGGAGTTAGGAGAAAGGCATGGAACAGATTCTTCCTCATAGACATCAGAAAGAACTAGTTCTATTGGTATCTTGATATCAGAACTGTATGATACAATAAATTTCTTAAGCCATCTAATTTGTGAAAAATTTTTGTTATGGCAGCCATAGCAAACTAATACTCTTTAAAGTTTATTACACGCAGCAAGTTCAAGAATATGCAAATTTTATCAGATAAGATTTATTCTATTAAATATTGAATTATACATCAAAATCTATAGGAATGTTTAAAACAGCCAACTATTTTCATTGCTTTTCAGATTTTAAGTCACTAACTAATGTATGATATTCTAACACTTTTGAATAAAATGCAGTACATTTTCAAAATGTCAGAGTCATTCATAACTAAATGCATAACTAAAATCGTATGTAAAATCTTCCTTCCCAATACAATTGGAATTAATCTTACTGTGTTCTCCTCTATTAGCAATGATTATTGTGACTTACTGGAATCTTTAATTTCATCAACATATAAATAGGAAAGTTATGAAAATATCTTCAGGCCAAATTTTATCTATAATGATATTTTTTTGAAGATAACTACATGTATTTGATGTGCAAATGCAAAATCCCAGTCTGAGTCAGAATGCAAGCATTAATATTTATACATTACAATCTGGTTTATCTGTATGAGTGTCACAAACTATCATAGTTTGGGATACCCCCGCACTTTTTCAGAATAGAACAGTACACATACCACTGATCATTACTGTCTCTGAGAGAGATAATAACTTTACATTTGAAAATAAATTATCAAAAATAGAAATGTTTATCCATTATCCATTTTTTGCTGTACATGTATGCTATTGGTTTGCTATGAAATGATGCAAGAATAAAAGTGAAATAAGTTATTCACAGCACATATCTTAAAATAGTTTGTTTATAATCAGCAATAGTGAAAAAGTGAGATATGAACCCTCTTCTATTTAAGTACAGTCATGCTGTACTTAAATACTGACATTTCAGTCAATGATGGATCAGACATAGAAAAGTGGTCTTATAAGGTTATAATAGAGCTGCTTTGAGACATCATAGCTGTCATAATCTCTTAGCACAAATCATTACCTTTTCTATGTTTAGATATGTTTACATACACAAATATTCATCATTGTGTTACAATCACCTACACTATATCTACATATTGCCAGTCTGAAAAATATAGTCTTTTTAAGACTCTTCAAGATGAAGAAAATTATCAAAAGGAAAAGGTGTCAATTTAACAAGTATTTACATTATTGTGTCAATTTAACAAGTATTTAACCATCAATTTAACAAGTGTTTAAATTATTGTGGCATTCAAATAAGTAAATTAAAGTATTGTGAAACTAGAAGTACATTGCTAAGTACATACTGTTCTACTCGAATTAAATGTCTTTTTCAAATCTCAATATTTAGAAAAATATATATACTCACAACTTGCATCAAAATATTTGGACAGTTTAAACACATTGGCACTAATGTGAAAAACAAATTATAAAAATTCATTTACATTTTTAGCAAGCAGGCAAAGGGTTTACATTTTATTCTAATACTAATATCATTTGCACATCATGGAAATTTTTAAGCTTTCCCTGATTTCCTATCTCATCTGTATTGGGGCAAGACAGAAAGACATAATAATGGAGTTCTACAATTTTCCTAATGAAGAAACAATGAAAATAAATTAATTATATTTTATACTGGATTTGAAGTTTTACATGCAGTAGTATCCTAGTCTATATTTTTGTTTCTCAACTTTTTTCTTCTCAGTTTGTTTTGATTTGTGAGAAGATAAAAATATCATGCTAAATGTGTGACTTTGAGTTATCAATACCAACTTTGTCAGGCTATATGTACATCTCTAGATATGATTTATAACACATGCAATTTGGCATCTAGTTCACAGTATTCAAATGTGCTTATCTT
Organism: Carlito syrichta; assembly: GCF_000164805.1. Taxonomy (NCBI): domain Eukaryota; kingdom Metazoa; phylum Chordata; class Mammalia; order Primates; family Tarsiidae; genus Carlito; species Carlito syrichta. The sequence continues at coordinate 164,349 of NW_007079860.1, read as the reverse complement.
GAAATCTAAATTCATGACCCAAAAAATCACAGGTACACATAATTAATATTTTAACAATATGCTAAGCACATTGCATATATTATGTAATTCTCACATCTACCTTACCAGGTATGTATTATTTTATCAGTTTTACAGATGTTGGGACTAAAGTTTAGAGAGCTTAATTGAATTGCTCAAACACATAATAAATGGTGGACATAGGACTCAAACTTTAATTCAAATTCAAGTCTGCATATCCAGAGTCTATATTCCCTCAAATTCACATGGGCAGACTTTAAGAAAGTAAAACACTCATAAATAATAATAATAAAATAACAATAATAGGAAGTTCAAAGATGTTGACCAGGAAGGAAGATTTCTGAGAAATAGAAAAAAAAAAAAAAGAATATAGATTTTGTAATTTTTAACAGGTATTTTAAAATCTCATCCTAAAACCATTATGCATGAACTCCAACACGCAGTTGACAGCTAAATCCCAATAGTTCATCAGGAAAGATGATGAGAGGAATATACCTATTTTATAGAATTACATTGACAATTAAATTGGAAAAATCCATGTGAAAGCTGCTGGCATAAGACCTATGAGAGAAGACATTCAATTCTTTATTTCTTATTTCCTTCTCAATGGTTAAAGGATTGTTGCTAGATGATAGGTCTTACAACATCTTTCTTCCTCCTTCCCATTGCCTCAAGGAGTCACTACTCAAAGCACTGAGTCAAAGTCCATGAAGGGGAACTTGGGTACTCAGATCTGCTCCTAAATCATTTGCAAAGAAACTTGTTCTTCCTTCACTCTCCTGTGGTTATTCCTTGGAAAGCAATTGCTTTTGAAGAGTAATTTGGTACCATTTATCAAAATGTAAGATAGGCACACACTGTGAGCCACTACATTCTAGGACTCTATCCAATGGAAATCCTCTCACATGTGCCAAAAGAGAGATGTACAAGGTTATTTACTAAAGTATTGTTTATAAGAAAAACATGATTAGAAATCACACTAGTAAAGATTTTAATAGACTGCAAATTCAGCACCATCCTCCTTCACATATATGTTCTCCTAAAATACAGGGGAAGAGCCTGGGAAAGATCCTTCCCAAATTCCAGAGTGCCAGCACGTTGTGTCAATAAAAGGCACTTGAATGAGACCTGGGATGAAAACGAGTAAGATAGGCCATTATTCTCTTGAGCTGCTGAGGACAGGCACAAGGGCATTGACAGACAGCAGGATAAAGACCTGGAGTTTTGCCAACAGCTTTCAGACATCCTCCTGAGAATTAAACACTTTTATTCCACAGGCAGCACAGATCTGCAGCATCAGCTTATCTGCTCTGTCTTTACTTCCAGATATCCTGATAGCAAGTATTGGGCCTCTCTAACATTTGCTAGCCCTGCCCTTCCAACCACCTCATAAGCCTCCAATTTCTAGTACTAAACCTTGCCTTTAAATACTCAGAGTGGCATCTTTTTTTTTTTTTTTCCAGACAGAATTCTAACTGATACTTGCATATACATTGGGAGATAATCCGTGTGAATCTGCTATTTCTGTATAACCTCTTAATAAAGGGTATTAACAGCTTTGTCAAAACTTCTCCAGAGCTAAGAACAGATTTGTTTACTTCCAGTGTACTAAAGTTAAAGTCTCCCTCTCCTCCCTAGAGACATTCCAGAAAGATAAGACAGTTTCCCTTCAGGAAAAAAGACAGATTTGTTTTCTGATCATAGTAATAAAGATGAAATTTCCCTGGGGTAAAAGTTGGAAAGGTTTGTTATCAGTCTCCTTATAAGATTAGTGATGTTTCTCCTCTGTGACAAAGAACCCTATGTGCATATTATTAACCTGCACTCTTCCATATTGCTCCATGCGATTTGGGAACGAGGAACCAATGCAAACATGAAGATTATGTTGTTTGCTTTGCCATGGGTAATAAACTGCCTTAAACCACTCGGGGTTACTGTTTCTTTATCAACAAAATCCATGAAAATGTGGTGAGCCAGACTAGCAGTTGCTTGCTGCTTGGAAACCCCTTGGCCAAATGGCAATATAGCAGAACACCCTGCATGCATTAAAATTAATAAGATTAATGTACTAAGATAGAAACTGTGCTGACAAGAAAACCTAGTTTTAAAATGCGGATTGTCAAATTTGAACAAGCAGCAAGATCTAACTATATAACGACTATACAAAAAATTTCAAATATAAAGTCATAGATTAAAGATAAAATGAAATAATTGATGTATGTACATTGATGTATAATGCAAACATTAATAAAAAAAGTTTCTATTCAAAATAAATTTCATGGAATGTTACCAGATACAAATAAACTTATTCCATATCAATAAAAAGGCCATTGGTTGAAAAGAACAGAAAAATCCTAAGCATTTTTGAAAATAATAACAGAACCTCAAAATACACAAAGAAAGCTGACAGAGTAAAAAGCCTCCATTTTTGTCAGAGTTTCCAGTACTACCCTATCAATACCAATAGAATAAGTAGACATAATGTCATAAGAATTTAGTTTGCGAACTTAATTGTCACGCCCCCACAAATAATGACAGCTCTGACGGCCATTCCAGAAAAAGAATTCCAAATTTGCTTTGACAGATAAACTAGTAGCTGGTGTTGGTGCATAGCTTTCTAAAGGGAGTACTTTGAAGGCGACAGAGGTGATATGCAGCATTGAGGTATGTAGCACTTTTTCTAGGAAAGCTCTCGAACCTAATTGTCAGATCTTGTAGCTAAAGAAGACCTAAATAGATAGACTATGTTCATGCACAGGACGACTCAATATTTCCAAAATGACAATTCTTCCCAAGTTCATCTATAATTTAATGTAATCTCAATCAAAATTTTAGTTGTATTTTTGGTAGAGATTACAATTACAATTGAGTCTAAAGTTAAAAAGGAATTTGGAGAACATCAAACAGTAAAAATGACTTTGAAAATGTATCATAGATTTAAAAGACTAGTGCCACTTAATATCAAGATTTACTGTTAAGCCTGATATTGTATAAAGGCAGACACATAAATTAATGGATTAGAACACAGTAGTCTCCCCTCTTCTGAGGTTTCATTCTTATTCATGTTTTCAGTTACCCACAGTCAAGCACAGTCAGAAAATAGTACATCACTGTTTTTGCACTTTGGGGCATTATTAAATAAAATCAGGGTTACTTACACACAAGCACTGCAATACTACAACAGTTGACCTGATAACTGAGATGGCTACTAAGTAACTAATGATAATCTGGGCAAGACAGAGGGACAGTATAAGACTTTAACACACTATCAGAACAGTGTGCAATATAAAACTCACGAGCTGTTTGTTTCTGGAATTGTCCATTTACATCAAAATACATATATTATCAAAACACCTATTTCACTCACCTCACTACTCATCCCATAAGCATTTTATTATCTCACATTGTCACAAAAAAGAAGGGTGAGTACAAGATAATAAAATATTTTGAGAGAGAGAAACCACATTCACATAAGCTTCATTAGAGTATATTGTTATAGTTGTTGTTATACCATTAGTTATCACAAATCTATTATTGTACCTAATTTATAAATTAAACTTTATCATTGAGATGTATGTATAGGAAGAACATAGTGTATATAAGATTCTGTACTACTCACAGTTTCAGGCATCCACTGAAGGTCTTGAAAGTAACCCCGCAGGATAAGGCATGCCTTGTATATATGGTTCATAAATAAACCCACAAATATATGAACAACTAATATTTGACAAAGGTGCAAAAGGAATTATTGAAGAAGGAATTATTGAAGAATAATCTTCAATAGATGGCTGTAGAAAATCAAATATTTTAAAAAGGCTTTTGTACCACACTTCACATTGTATAAAATATTAACAACAAAAAAAGAATGACATAACTAACTGTAAAGCCTCAAACTATAAAACTTCAAAAAGAACACAGCAAAAAAAAAAAAATGGTGACATCGGGCTAGGGAAATATTTCTCGGATACTACAACAAAATCTCAATCTCAAGTTATATAAAAATGATTAATTTTACTTTATAAAAATTAAAATATTTTTATCTTCAAGACACCATTCAGGGAATAAAAAGATTAGCCACAGTCTGGAAGAAAATATCTGCAAAACATAATCTGATAAATGTCATACAGCAATAAAAATAAAAATTAAAAATATATTTTTAAAATGGGCAAAAAGACACTTCATAAAAAAATACAGATGGAAATAAGTTCAGAAAAAGATATTCAACAGTAGTCAATGCAAATTAAAATCATACTTCTGTTCACAAATTGAAAAGGCTATACTTAAAAAGTCTGACTATACCAATGGTAGGAAATCTCATATGCTGCTAGGGAGAATGTAAAATGATACAACCACTTTGGAAAACAGTTTGAAAGTCTCTTAAATATTTAACCTGCTCAGACCATATGACTTTAATCCAAGGTATTTACTCAAGAGAAATAAAAGCATATGTCCACATTTACTGTCATGTTCATAGAAGTTTTATTTTCAATAACCTCAAACTGGAAACAATCCATATGTCCATCAGCAAGTCAATGGATAAACTGCATTTTATTCACATGGTGGAATATTATTCCACAGTTATAATAAATGGACTATAGATACATACTGCAGCATATAAGAACATTAAAATAAGCCCAAACTTCACCTGCATGCAGTCTACTTATGTAATAAATCCTTACTTATATCCCACAAACTCTATAATAAATAAATAATTTTATAATAAAAAATAAGAATCATATCGAGTGAAAAATGTAGACAACAAATATTTACTGTAGGTTTTCATTCATATAAAGCTCCAAAAAATGTAAATTAGTGTAAAGTGAAAGAAAGCATATCAGTGGTTGCTTGGGCCACAGAAGGAGGGGCTTAAAGGACATTTTCAAAGCCACAAGAAAATTATGGGAGAGATATTATGGCTGACTAGAGATGCCTAGTGCTCATCATCCCTCAACAAAAAAAGAACAAAACTAATGAATAAGCAATTATATGTTGATCAAAGTAACCAAAGAAGAGTGCTAGAGTACAACAGAGGAGTAGAGGAAATTCTGTGGAGCACAGAAACTCATGATGGTCATATAGAGAAAGTAAGAAAAGTCTATGGCCATACCACCCTGAACATGCCCAATCTCGTCTGATCTCAGAAACTAAGAAAGGAAGAAAGTACTTTGCCTCTGCTAGTTCATTTCCCATGTCCAGAACACCTTGGTACCAGAAGAGGCTTCTCCACATGGGAAAAAGGTAAGCAAGAGGCCCCCAGTAACTCTCATCATGACCACGGACACATACAATATTTGCTACTGGAGAATCCTGCAATCTTCACAGGTTCTGAGTTCAGTTTAGGGAGCTGCCCAGAATGCACATGGCTGCATTACTCCAGAGAAGGAGTCCACATTGTGTCCTGCACCCTACAACCCGAGCTGCTATTGCACTGCACCATTTTGAAATCAGAGCCACTGTTAGAGTAAATCCTGTTCTAGAGGCCAGAAACCACTACATCCCTTCATCCCTGGGACTCTACTGTCATTGCACCAAGATTGTACACATGACAGTACAACAGTCCCTAGTCAAGCTACTATAGCTCCTTACCCTGGGTACTGCCTCAGGCATTTCATCTCACCCATCCCAGTGGCTACAGGATCCCCTGGCTAATTAGACCCAAGGCCCAATTCAACTGAATTGGAGATTCATACAAGAAGCACATCCATGCTCAATAGGATTCAAATAAATAAAATCAGTGGAGGTATTACAACAGATACCTCAAAAAGATCATAAGGGACTATTATTAACAAATATATGCCAACACATTGGATAACTTAGAAGAAATGGATAAATTCTTACAAAAGTACAAACTACCAAGATTTAGTGAGGAAGAAATAGAAAGCTTGAGCAGATAAAAAACAAATAAAGAGACTAAAGTAGAAATTAAAAATCTTTCAACAAGGAAAAGCACAGGACCAGATGGCTTCACAGCTGAATTCTACCAAATGTTCAAAGAATTATAATCCATATTTTTTAATTCCTCCGAAAGCTAGAGCTACAGACAATACTTAAAAATATATTTTATGAGCCAGCATCACCTCGATATTTAAGCCAGACAAAGTTACTGCAAGAAAAGAGAAATACAGGTCAATTTTTCTTATGAGCACTGTTGTAAAAATCCTTAAAAAAAAATACTAACAAACCAAATTCAACAACACACTGAAAAGATTATACGTAATGACCCAGTAAGATTTATCCCTGGCATGCAAGGCTAGTTTAACATATGCAAACCGATTGATATGATAAATGCATAAACAGAATGAAAGATAAAAAATACATGATTATCTCAATTGATGCAGAAAAAGCATTCGATAAAATTTAACATACTTTTATGATGAAAAAAAAAATCCTTAATGGTTTAAGTAAACAATAAAAGTTCCTTAAGATAATGTAAGGATTTATGAAAAACCCACATCTAACATCATAATCAATAGGCCACAAATGAAAACCTTTCTACTAAGTTATGCTATAAGGCAGGGATGTCCACTCTCACCACTTCTACAACATAGTAATGTAAGTATGAGCAAAAGTACTCAGATAAGAAAAAGAAATAAAAGTCACTCAACACAGTGGAATAAAAATAACCATTAACACCAACAAGGTCTCCCCAAAACCCAAAAAGACCTGGACACTAAACAGCATGATGCTAAACAACTTTTGAGTCAATGATGAAATCAAACCAGAGATTAAAAGATACCTGGAAAGAAATGAAAATGAAGAAACATCGTACCAAAATCTCTGGGATGCCATAAAAGCTGTAGTAAGAAGGGAATTTATATCCCTATAAACGCACATGAAGAAAATGGAAGGATCACAAATTAACAGCCTAAGAAGCCACCTAAAAAAGCTGGAAAAGCAAGACCACAAAAACCCTAATTTCAGCAGAAGAATCCAGATCACCAAAATAAAAGCCCAAATCCAGGACATAGAAGACAAAAAGATAATACAAAACAATCAATGAAACAAAAAGCTGGTTCTTTGAAAGGATAAACAAGATTGATGGTCCCCTAATGAGACTAACCAAGAAAAAGAGAGATAAAGCCCCCCAAAATACAACCAGAAACACAAAAGATGAAGTCACATCTGATCCTGAAGAAATACAAAAGATCATTAGAGACTACTATGTACACTTGTATGGAAACAAACTTGAAAACCTTAAGGAAATGGAGGACTTTCTGTCATCACACAACCTGCCTAGGTTGAAGCAAGAAGAAATTGAGGCCCTAAATAGACCAATAACAATCAAGGAAATTGAATATGTAATAAGAAAACTATCTACAAAATAAAAGCCCTGAAACAGTTGGCTTTCCAGCAGAATTCTACAAGACATTTGAGGAGGAGCTTATACCAATCCTACTGAAGGTATTCCAGGCGATTGAGAAAGATGGAACTCTTCCCAAATTACTTTATGAAGCTAACATCACATTGATACCCAAGCCAGGTAAAGATCCAACAAAGAAAGAGAACTACGGGCCAATATCTTTGATGAACATAGATGCTAAAATTCTCAACAAGATCCTAGTGAACCGGATTCAACAACACATCTCAAAAATCATCCATCATGACCAAGTAGGCTTCAACCCTGGGATACAAGCCTGGTTCAACATTCATAAAACCATAAATGTAATTAAATACATCAAGAGATGTCAAAACAAAAACAACATGATTATGTCATTAGATGCAGAAAAAACTTTTGATAAAATCCAGCACCCCTTCTTGATAAAAACCCTCGAACATCTAGGCATACGGGGAACATACCTCAACATAGTAAAAGGCATCTACGAGAAACCCACAACCAGCATACTCCTAAATGAACAAAAACTGGAACCATGTCCCCTGAAAACTGGAACAAGACAAGAATGCCCACTCTTACCCCTCCTGTTCAACATAGTTTGGAAGTCCTGGCTTGAGCAATCAGAGAAGAGAAGGCAATCAGGGGTATTCAAATAGGAAAAGAGGAAGTCAAGCTATCTCTCTTTGCGATGGCATGATTGTGTACCTTGAAAACCCAAGAGAGTCTGTCAAAAACCTCCTTACACTGATAAAGGACTTTGGCAAAGTCTCAGGATATAAAATAAATGTGCAAAAGACAATCGCATTTCTTTATACCAATAATAAATAAACAGAAACCCAAATAAAAAGCACAATTCCATTCACAATAGCCACAAAAAAAAAAAAATGAAATACCTTGGCATCTTCCTAACCAGAAATGTGAAAAACCTTTACAATGAAAATTACAAAACACTGCTCAAAGAAATCAAAGATGACACAAACAAGTGGAAAACTATCCCATGCTCATGGAATGGAAGAATCAACATTGTGAAGATGTCCATCTTACCTAAGGAAATCTACAGATTTAATGCAATACCCATCAAATTACCAGTAACATTCTTCTCAGACCTAGAAAAAACAACACAGGAATTCATAAGGAAACACAAACAACCAAGAATAGCCAGAAAAATCCTCAGCAAAAAAAACAAAGCAGGTGGTATCACATTACCAGACTTCAAACTTTAATATAAAGCTACAATCACCAAAACAGTTTGGTATTGGTACAGGAACAGGCATATAGACCAATGGAATAGAATTGAGATTCCAGAAGCAAAACCTCAATTTCTCAACCAACTCATCTTCGACAAGGCCTCCACCACCTACCACTGGGGAGAGAAGAACCTATTCAGTAAATGGTGCTGGGAAAACTGGCTGATCACATGCAGAAGATTGAAACAGGACCCCTATCTATCCCCATACACAAAAATTAACTCTAAATGGATCAGAGACCTAAATGTAAAACCTCAAACCATAAGAACCTTAGAAAATGAAGGACATAACCCTCATGGAAATTGGAACTGGCATCCAATTCCTGAACAAAACCTGAAACCCACAGGCCATAAGAGATACGATAGACAAGTGGGACTTCATTAAACTGACAAGCTTGTGCAAAGCCAAAAAAAACCATGAAGAGAGCAGAGAGACAGCCTACAGAATGGGAAAAAGTATTTGCCAACACCAGGTCTGACAAAGGCTTAACATCTTGGATCTACAAGGAACTCAAACATGCTGAAAAGAAAAAAACAAACAACCCCATTATAAAGTGGGCAAAAGATATGAACAGACACTTCTCAAAGGAAGACATCCGAGCAGCCAACAGACACATGAAAAAATGTTCAACCTCACTAATCATCAAGAAGATGCAAATCAAAACCACACTGAGATACCACCTAACTCCAGTCACAATGGCAATTATCAATAACTCAAAAAATAACAGTTGCTGGAGAGGATGTGGTGAAAAGGGAACACTTCTACACTGTTGGTGGGAGTGCAAACTAGTGCAACCTCTGTGGAAAACAGTATGGCTATTCCTAAAAGCTCTAAATATTGACCTCCCATATGACCCCATAATCCCCCTACTGGGAATATATCCTGAAGAACTCAAATCACTCTATAAAAAAGATACCTGCATACATATGTTTATCGCAGCACTGTTCACAATAGCAAGAACCTGGAAACAACCATGCTGTCTATCAAAAGAGGACTGGATTTAAAAAATGTGGTACATATACATGATGGAATACTACGCAGCCATAAAAAAGAACAAAATCATGAATTTGCAGCAACCTGGATGGAACTAGAGTCTATAATACTGAGTGATCTCTCACAGAAACAAAGATCTGAGTATCACATGTTCTCACTCTTATGGTGGACCTTGAACATCCAACGTAATACTGTAAGAAAATGACTGACAGTGGTAGGAAACTATGGGGGGGAGGGGAAGGGAGATGGAATTAATGGTAGTAAATATCTGTCTGAGGATGGGGAGACACCTCTTATCAACAAGGGTGCCTGAACGAAGCATATTTGTATACCTAACCCTTAACTGTACTCCACAATATTATAATAAAAAGTATTGATTAAAAAAATAAAAAAGTCATTCAAAAAGGAAGAAGTAAAATTATGGGATTTTTCTACACACATGATGTAGAACCATGTATGTGATGGTGAGATGTGTAATTATATGTGCAGAAAACCTCAAAGATTCTATAATTATTCTTATAATTAATGTACAACATAAGAGATATTGGAAATAAAACCATATTGTATTAGGAATGTTTGTTAAGGAAGTAGATTTTAACTGCTCTTGTCACACAAAAGTGTAAATAGTGAAATGACAGATGTTAATTTGCTGCACTACAGTAATAATTTTATTATCTATGTGTATCCCATAACATCATATTGTAAGCCTCAAATTGTATTAAAACAAAAATTAGGGCCAGACATAGTGGCTTATGCCTGTAAATCCCAGCACTTCAGGAGGAGTCTGAGGTGTAAGGATAGCTTAAGGCCAAGATTCTAAACTAGTCTGCAGTCTTTCTCTACAAAATGTGTTTTAATTAGCCAGTCATGGTGGCACAGGAGGACTGCTTGAGCCTAGGAGTTCAAGGTTAGAGTTAGCTATGATTGTGTCACTGTATTCTGACCTAGGGAATGAAGTGAGACTCTGTTTCGAAAAATAAATAAATAAATTCTGGAGCTGGGCTCGGTGGCTCAGCCTGTAATCCCGCGCCTTTGGGAGGCTGAAGTGACCCGCCTGGGTGGCGAGACCTCATCTCTACAATAAATCAAAAAATCAGCTGGGCGTGGTAGCACATGCCTGTAATTCCGGCTACTTGGAAGGCTGAGGCGGAAGGATCACTGGAGCCCAGTCGGCGAGGCTGCGGTGGCCAGGAGCAGCCACTGCACTCCAGTCTGGGAGACTGAGTGAGACTCCAACTCAAAAAAAATAAAAATAAAAATAAAATAAAATAAAATAAATAAATTCTGGGAGGTCTTATATTCATTATCTCAATCACGGTAATGATTTAGTGGGTCTATACCTATGTCAAAATTTAAATGGTATATTTGGCTGGGCTCGGTGGCTCAGCCTGTAATCTCAGTACTTTGGGAGGCCAAGGCAAGTGCATTGCCTGAGTCCACGGGTTCAAGACCCACCCAGGCAACTTGGTGAGACCTCGTCTCTACAATAAATAAAAAATAGGCCAGGCATGGTAGTGTGCGCCTGTAGTTCTGGCGACTTGGAAGGCAGAGGCAGAAGGATCACTGGAGTCCAGCAGATCGAGGTCGCAGTTGCCAGGAACGTGCCACTGCACTCCAGTCTGGGCGACAGAGTGAGATTCCAACTTAAAAAACAAAAAAAGGTATATTTTAAATATAAGCAGTTTTTGGTATGCTGATAACATCATAATAAAGCTCCATAAATAAAAAACAACATGTAACCTGTAGTAAGACAAAATACATGCTGAATGAAGTTAGATAATGACACAAGTTCAGTTGGTAATTAATAATACCATTCACTTATGTCTAAATTGATCAAAGAGTTATGAATTAAGCAGAATAATCATTTGATTTATTCAAGTTTATATTTGATTTTTCTATTGCAGTTTATTTTGACAGCTTATTCAGAGTGCTGTGAATCTTGATTTCAACTTTACAAAGTCCATGCATTTATTTGCTAGCAAACCAATCAGAATATAAAACTTACATTTCTATAGAAATAGACATTTCATTTTATAAAACTCCTTTTTGAAATTGATAACTTGGCCGGGCATGGTGGCTCATGCCTGTAATCACAGCAATTTGGTAGGTTGATAAGGGAGAATTTCTCAAGCCCAGAAGTTCAAGACCAGCCTGGGAAACATAGCAAGACCTCATCTCAATTTTTTTTAATTAGCTGGGTGTGGTGGCACACACCTGTAGCCCCAGCTACTGGGGAGGCTGAGGCAGAAGGATCAGCTGAACCTATGAGGTCAAGGCTGTGGTGAGCAGTGATCATGCCACTGCACTACAGCTTGGGTGACAGAGTGAGATCCCAGCTCAACTACAGCAAGAAAAAGAAATTTTTAACTAGATTAACACTAATCATATGACTGAGAATGATTAAAAAATAAATCATAAAAACACTGACAACTTTTTAACTGTAAGTTTTTAAATGTCTAGAGAAAATTATTTGTTCTATTGTCTTTCCTTGATAATATCCAAGGTCCATGATTCAATATTTCAGTCTGTCATTTATCATTAATTCTATTGCTACAAGACTCACGACATTTCTTAAAATCATGCTCTTTTCTAAAATTTTTATTTTCTTTGGAATGACTTCATGGCAGGTCTTAATCATTTAACATGACATACACATTATTTTTTAGGCTTTTAAGTTTGCCTTTTTTGGTAAAGAAAAGTATTTGGTTTAGCAACTATTTTTTATGTGGATACATTCTTGAACTTATCAGTAACAGGAACATTGAGTCCTTCTCTATTTCTTCATATTGATTGTACCTGACTGTCACTAACAACTTCTAAAGCAGTAAACTATTTACCTAAGCTAGCTTATTGAACTGACACTTTAAATTGTCCTAGGAAAAATCAAGTAGACTTATGACAGGGATGTGTTTTATAACTATATATGTCAATATAGAAATAAGCTTAAAAGTTAAATTCAAAAGATGATTTCATTGTTGGTGCATGTCCTATACTTTAGATCAGTATATATACCATCTATATTCTTTATTTCTACTTCACAATAATGAAAGTTAGATTAAAAAAACTCTGAAAAATTATTTAATATCTTTCTCAATTGAATACATAATATTTCCTACTACATATGATTAACATAAGTAATTTAACATAATTTTAACTTTTAATTTGTAAACTTTGTTTTTAGTTCTAATATTCATATTTTAATCTGCTTTCTTTTAATTCTTATGATTCAATTTAAAAAATAAGAACCAGCTTTGTTTTGTTCTTTCAAATTTGTGGCAGTCTAAAGTGCTATTAAAAATGTGCACCACACACCATTAGTATCAGTATCCTCCAAGAACATATTATAAATTAAAATGCTCAGACCCCCCTTGCTGAATAAAAACCTTTGGAAGTGGGATCCAAAAATCAATCAACACTTTACCAAGCACTACAGTTAATTTGTATGAATACTAAATTTTGTAAAGCACTTACGTATCTCTCTCTTTCTATGTAAAGTCTTTTGCAACATACTACTCCATGAAAGATATATTCTACCTAAACAGTTTAATTTAAAAAAGAAATTAGACTGTTCCTTACTATTCTTTAGTTTTCGCAAAATGAATGTTTCAATTTAAAGAAGAAACAGCTAGGTCTGGTTGATAGGTACAAAGAAAAGTTTCAAGTACAGTATTAATACTAAAATCTGAAGTATGTAGGTCTCTCACTTCATAATATTTTAAGCTACTAATTAAGACCAGGACCGAGAAAAAAACTAATAATTTCACAATGGTGTTCATATTTGAAAGCCAACTAACACATATTTATACCTTCTATATCCATTGATGAAATTATTTCAATTATGTTCCAAAAGCCCAAACTTGGATACAAATTTTCTAAGTCCTATGAACTGCAAAATTTTCAGATATATCATAAAGTTAATCTAGAATTCCTTCCATATGTTCAGACTAAGAATTTTATAAATATGTTCAGTTTTGCACGAATGATTTAACTATTATCATACACATTTATCAAGGGCCTACCACAATTTTCAATGCTATGTCCCTTATCAGTTTATTTTGAGTATAAGAAACTCAACTGTTACATTGATTGCTTGAGGCAAAAATATATTATTTCTCCTTCGTAAAAATTTACTTTAGTTTTTAATTTCATCTGAAACCTGCCAAATTTAAACAAAGATATTCAACACACTTCTGAACCTTCACTATAATCTAAATTCTATCATATTGAAAATTGCAAAGGGAGAACTACTGGATGGAATCAAATTTATTCTAAGAATTTATAACAATAATAGCATTATGGATAAGATCTTGGATGCATGTGTCTTATGATAAAATATCTGACAAGTAACACAAAACACGTATTTCTAGAGAGATAAAATTAAATAATTGTATTTAATCTGATAATTTGAGTTATAAACCTAAGATATAAAATTATATTTGAATTTGAGATTAAAAATATATTATTTAAGATATAAAAATATATTATTGATGTATTAAAATATAAAAACATATAATAGGCACTCTACCAATAACATTGAGTTTATCTATATCCTAAATACTACTCTAAAATGAGAATTTATTTTGCATTCAAGGTAGCTAATAACAGTTGTTCTGGCCAGATAGCTAAACCTATCTAAAATAAAGTTTTGATTCTGGCACGGTCCGTGTCTCAACCCTTGGACATAAAAAAAGCACTTCAATTTTTTGGCAGGGTTCTTAAATGAAAAAGTTCACAATTTCATGTTCTGCTGGTAATAACCTATATATTATTCGTGAAATAGCACGGTTTTGATGAGAAGTCCAGTGGAAGCGCTTCTATTTCTTTGTTATATCGAGGCAAAACTAAAGAGGCACAATATAAATGAAGAAATGCTCTTTAACTGCCTTTCATGGCTTCATCCCAAAATAACTCTTCTACCATCTGTTTAGTCCTGTGAAATTGTGGAATTGTCTACTATATTGGTAGAATGAGCTTAGAGTATTTGGGAACATTATCTTGTCCATACTGATGGTGCAGCAATTAGTCAAGATATGAGCACTGGAAAAATGTACACACACACACACGATGGATTTTGAAAAAGCCAAGTTTTTCATTGGATTGTGAGGGTCAAGAAGAAAAGTATGGCTTTAAGAAAAGTCAAGGCTCTCTCTAAGTGAAGGAAGCCTACTTGAGAGCCTCAAAATACATGCAGAGAGGAGGGAGTCTGAGCCATGATTACACCATTTAACCATATCACATCATTTATTTGTCAGCTAAAAGAATCAATAAGACATCTTTTTCTTAAGTTAATTTAAGAGTTTTTCCTTCTTTTCTTGAAAAAGAATGGAACCCTGAGTGAGTTTGCCTCATGAATTACAATAAGCACTTCCCTGCAGAATAATTTCCAAACGGTAGGTTTAAATTTGAATTGTAAAAATTTTCTTCCTTTAAAATGAGCCTCCATATATATTCAATTATGCTATACATCTGCATTTATGTATGCAACATAATATGAAATATCTATGTTGTTTTAAGACCACAGGCAATAATCACTTAAGCAGAGTGTAGCAGTGAAGGAAGGTGATATGCATACAACACCTAGGGGAAAAATATAATCATGCATAACATATAACAGGGCTAGTAACATTGGTAGATTTTAAAAAGCCTCTGTGATTTAACTGATGGCAATAGAATCACAGGGTTTTTTTGTTTACTTGTTTGTTTTTCTATGTATTTTTTAAAAGTTAAATTGGAACTACTAAATAAGTTGAAACCCATATCGTTTTATTGTGAACTAATCTAAAATTAATAAATTCAGTACGTTTCAATGAGATAGTAGTATTTTGCACACATTGATAAAAGCTGTCTGTATTTTAAGTTATTATATTATTTACCTAGTATAAAACATTTATCTAATGAAGAATTCTACATTGTATAAAGCTGTCTAGAATTTATATGATTTTTTTTTTTTTACAAATATTCCCTCTTGATTCTCAGAGACTACTACTAACCCTATTACACCAGCTTAATATTGTAAAAGAGTTTAAGGAGAGTGAGCTTTTCTCAAGTATACTGAGTTAACATGTAGAACCAGAATTTTATTCCAAACTGAACTGTAAACAGCATGCTTTGCCAGCTGTATCACACAGTCCAGTATATAGAGAATACTGTATTAGGTAACTTCAGAGGATACAAAGAACTACAAAATATTGCATGTGGGTTTTAAGTTCTCATACACTAATTCAATAGATGAAAAAAAAAAAGGAAAGCAAAAAAATATACAAAATAATGGGTGACATGTGGGACAAGGCAGCAGGTGATTAATAATAATGGTACAGAAAAGGATGTGTGCTGTAAGAACTGGATAGCTAATTGTTGCCAGGGTTTGAGTAATAAATGTCGATATCCTCAGAATATACACTTCATTCATAAAAGGGTGGTGATGTTACAAAATTCAACACAATTGCTGTGGAATATTTCACATCTCGCCCACCTCAACACACATGCACATGTAACTGCTTTTCTGTTATCCCCATAAACATTTTTAACGCTGTTCCATAAATACAGAAATACACCAAAAGTAAATGAATAAATACTAACTTTTGACTCAAAGTCTAATATCTCCTTACAGATCTACAATATAATCAAGATTTCAAGCTTCTCCACAAGGATACATGATCCTAATGCCAGCAATGAGGGGGACACAACGTGTCACTTCAAATTTAAAGTTTCCACCACAGAGTTTTAATAATATTACAGATACCAACATATCTGATTAATTGGTAATGGAGTTATTCCAGTGATTAGAAGATTTTCAAAATACAAACAAACAAAAAAACCCACACACACATAATATATAACAAAAAAATCTCCTCTGCCATTTCACTTATTTTGATAGGAATTTCCTAGTTTAAATAGTGTGTGATAATATTTTTCAAGTGCCATGAAAGAGGCTACACAACATTCGGTAAAAGTTAAAAACTCTAAATAATATCTCCTTGCAGTTAGTGATTATTAGATAATCTATGAACAACGGGAGGAGCATGCCAGGGCTTTATACAATAAACTCATAGAATAGCAGCATTTTAATTAATGTAGGGATAGATCTCTGTGATATCACAATAACAATATGTAAGTCTTCATCATAATGTGATGATATATTTAAACACTTCAGGACTTTAAATACGTATTCAATGTCTGTGATATGGGACCTGTTTTTCTCCTCTAGATTTTTGTAAATTGTTAAAATCCAAGTCTTCAAATAAATTTTTTTTTCATATTTTAGACAATGAATTTTGTAAATAGAGTATGCCTGGTACATGCAACTCTTTTTTAATCAAATAAATCTATAGATTAAAAAGAAAAATATTACAAACACACATAAACTTTTGATGACAGCAATGAATGCACTATCTTCAAATTTTCAACATGTGATAGAAAATATTGTAAGAAACTCTTAAACGCAGGAATTATAAAGAGCTATAAAGCTAAGCCTTGAATTAAAACCTTGAATTAACATTTACTGAAAATCTAAAATACATAAGGTGGTATTTTAGCAGTATGAATATATACAAATATGGTAATCGTTTCTACTTAGATATTTCATCATAAGGAGATAAGCTAAAAATGCCAGTTTTGGCACTTTGAGATAAGAATAATTACAGTGATTCAAAGCAATTACTTTTAGGAGTTTAGAAAATGACAATCACATTTGTCTTTGTCTGTGGTTAGCAAAGGAGAATTAAGAGCGTGGCACTTTATTTGGGACCTTGAAGACTCACTATTCATAGTTAGGGAAAAATGAATTAAAACAAAATTTTGGGGTAACTAATTTTTTTAATTGTAGAGATAAGGTCTTGCCAAGTTATCCAGACTGGTCTTGAACCTCTAGACTCAAGCAATCCTCTCGCCTCCACCTCCCAAAGTGTTGGGACTACAGGCGTGAGCCACCATGCCCAGAAAAACGAAATAGTAATACTCCATTCATTAGAAAGCTATTGAAATGCTATGTTTAGAAAAGCAATACAAATGAAAATATGTTCTAAGATGAATAATTTGGATGCCTGAAGGGAGTAGACATTTAAGGCTGAGACACCAGTTAGTCATTGCACTAGTCCAGGTATGAGCCAAAAGGGATCTGAACTTAGGCAGTGATAGTATGGATGGATATAAAGGAATAAATATTAGAGTCACTGTCAGAAATTAATTCTTGCTCCCAAAAATCTTTAGACTTGACATCCACACTGATGACCACTTTAATTTTATTAAATGCTTTCCTAGTCTAGCCAACTGAATAATCTCTTCCTTTGACTCACATCTTTTTGCACATTTATTCTTCATTAACATACTTCCCCTATATATGAATTCCTGGCATATTTGCCTTATTGTATCAATCCTTATTAGGCTATAATATACTCCATGGAGAGGGATTGTGCTCTAATTCAACTAAATTGGAATACCATGATATAGATGTTGCTTATGCGCACACCAGTTATTCCTTATTTAGAACTATTCTGTACATCCAGTTGATTAGAGCCTCTCATTCCGAATTTGATCATGCCATCGAACTCTAACCTGGGTGACAGAATAAGAACTCGACTTTATTTAAATAAAGACTTTATTTTATTTAAATAAAAATAAAATGAAATAATTCATTTAACAGTTTACATGTTCTAATTCCCCCATTAATTTTTTAATTGGTTGAATAAAATCAATGACTTTACTCATTTATGTTTGTGAGGGCTATGTTTTCCACTTTTTGACAATTATACTTTAACAAATTAGAATAGACTTGTATTAAACTTATTCTTTATCAACAAATCTTCTAGATGTGTATGCTTCAGGTACATGTGCAACATCTAAGTGGACATGATTCTTAATAAATTTATTTTTCATTGTTAAATTAGAATGATAATTGAAAATAATAAACCTTATCATGTTACTATGAGACATAAATGAGATAATGTAATTAACATAGTGTCTGAACCATAATAAATCATAAACACAGGATACTTATTTTTATTAATATGAATAATTAGAATTTCAGTTGGAATTAATATGCTACTGAGATATATGTAAGTAGATAAATATCAGGGCTGAAAAGTTAACAGTAACATTTTTAGTCACACTTCTTTATGTTACTTAAATGACTATAAGCATGTCTATGTTTTAGTGACTAGCATTAAATAAGAAAAAAGTCATTCAACATACAAAATTCTATATTAATAATGAATGTTGAAATATACTTATAAAACTTCAAGTATATGCTAACTAAAGATAGCTCTTAAAATAATATTAAATAGTTAGGCTGACAAAAATAAGAAAGCATTTTAGAACAGGTTGAAACATTTGTTCTCATGTAAGCAATAAAAGAAAAAAAAATTTAAGATATGGGGTACAGTTGAGGACTACGTACATAAGTGATCACTGTACAGGTGAAATTGGGCCTCCCATTAGTCCTCATTCTGCCTGGTTTGGGATCAGGTACCCTTATTGATAATATGTGCCCCTCCCTCATCCCCTGGCAGTATCTTGCTACTGCCAATTCCTTTCATGTAGTATTATAATAAATGTCAAGAAACATGTTTAAATTATCGTCACTTACATTATTTTTTAACAAAGCAGGTTATAGTTCAATAAAGGTTTAATTATAATGTTGAATGAATCCTTGGGAGTTGTACTGTAAATAGAGGATTTTGTCTTAGTTTGAAGAATCTGTTTATAATCTGGGAGTTTATAAAAAATCAAACTAAAATATAATTAAATACATACTTCATAGTCTGATATATTGTTTTAGGTATAGTTCAAATTAGCTGGATCATATTTAGTTTTTATATTAAAATATATTATTAAATACTGTGTTATGTTATATGGCTTATTTTTCTGAATAAATTTATGGTAAGTATATTAGCTTTTTATTGTTGCAAAACCAATTACTACAAGTTTAGTACAATACCCACTTTTAAAACAGCAACCATTTTTTTAGTTAATACTTCTATATATCAGAAGTCTGTCATAGAGTGATTGGACTCTATTTAAAGTTTCACAAGGTCTAAATAAAGGTGTTAGCTGGTCAGAGTTCTCTTCTAGAGTTGCTGGGGAAAAAAATTCCCTCCCAAACTCACTACACTGTTGGCAGAGTTAACTTACTTAAGATTGATGTAACTGAGGTCCTCATTTCCACGCTGGCTCGCAGCAACTAGAGGCTACCCTCATTCTTTGCCACGTCTCCTCTTTTTCAAGACACCAAAGGTATGTCAGATCTTCATGCCTGAAATCTCTGACTTTATATTTCTCTGACCTATAGAACCAGACTTACAGACTCTCATCAGTAGATTAAACAAAACTAGACAATCTCCCTATGTTAAGATTAATGCTTTGAAATAGTAATTAAATATGCATAACCCTCTTAGCTTTATAATGTGACCTAATCACAAAAAGTGAAAACTATCATATTCAGTTCCAGGGAATGGTAGAGGGTATGTATACCAGGGATGGGGATTTGGTGAATATCTTAAAATCCTGCAAACCACAGTAAGATTTGGCTCAATTTGCACAATTATAATCTTAAAACAACCTTTTCCTCTTCTTTTTTTTTTGTTTTTTTTGAGTTGGAGTCTCACTCTATCGCCCAGACTGGAGTGCAGTGGCCGCTCCCAGCCACCGCAGCCTCGACCTACTGGGCTCCGGCGATCCTTCCACCTCAGCCTTCCAAGTAGTCGGAATTACAGGCATGCGCTACCATGCCTGGCTGATTTTTTTGATTAATTGCAGAGATGAGGTCTCGCTGCCCAGGAGGGTCTCGAACCCACAAGGCTCAGGCAATCCACTCATCTCAGCCTCCCAAAGGCGCGGGATTACAGGCTGAGCCACCGAGCCCGGCTTAACCTTTTCCTCTTAATTTGTGTTTTATATTACTGAGCACTAATAATGGAAATAAGATGTTCTGTTTAAAATTTAATTGCTACATATTCCAAAGAGAACATGAATTACATTTCATTCCTAACATAATCTTATTTAACATTTACAAGGCTCTTCTTTGATATTTGAAGAAAGCA
Source organism: Carlito syrichta (assembly GCF_000164805.1). Classification (NCBI taxonomy): domain Eukaryota; kingdom Metazoa; phylum Chordata; class Mammalia; order Primates; family Tarsiidae; genus Carlito; species Carlito syrichta. Next base: position 143,722 of record NW_007079860.1, on the reverse strand, counting down.
ACCTGTTTTTTTCCTCAACTGTTTTCATCCATGGTTGATTTTTAACCTCTTATATTTATCTGAAACTAAAAACCAGATGTGCTGAAAAACCACATGAAAAGGTATTCTCATTTGAAAATGTGACCTTTGAGATAGAGACAAGTTTGACTGAAAATCAATACTCAGGATATTTCTCTGCAAAAAAAATTATGTAAAGGTTCAGTCATCACTAAGATATAGGTTAACATTTTAGCACATCTGAGAGAAAGCATGTTTTTTCTTTTCTTAATATCTATAAAAAATATTTTTCAGCATATACAGAAAATATAAAAGTATACATTGATTCAAACTTTATTTTCAAATTTTAAAACTGTGATGGAATGTAATTTAACTGAATCACAAAAATCACTGAGTGAAGGGTGGTAGAGTAGGTAGGGTTAATATGAGATATAATAAAAGAAAATAAGATCTATTAAGCACAATGAAAAATAAATTCAGCACAGATAGAACAATGCATTTTAGAACTGAAAAATCCTATTAATAATGATTCTCCAGAAGATTACTGATCAGAACATCAATCTAAGCAATTCTTCAGGAGTTTAAAGCAGTGTGTCTATAGTATGTCAATTATTCATAGACCACACAAAAAAATGTAATTTTTTTCAAGCATAAATTAGCCAAGTAATTGAATCAATTTTCCACTTCACTCTTGATGTTTTAAAGTGTGAACATTATCATCAACATAATAATACCTACAAAATATTCGTGTCGCATACTATTGCCACATTTGAATTGCTTACTTGATCAAGTGGTTCAGAGCTAAGAAAACCAAATGAGTGAAATTTTGTCAAGAAATAAAATCACTTCACACATATGATACAAAGTTCTTTTTTAAAACTTGTGTTTGATTATATATTGATGTTAACTGATAAACCATGTTTATTTTGACATTTATTTAGCATGTGAGAGTGGATAAAGTATTTTAGTCATTATTTAATTTGATTTTTTACTAATCAAGTGGAGTAGTAATACCATTCATAAGTAGCCCATGTTTTATGAACTCTTGTACCACCAACTATTGCAGAAATCCAAATTCAGCAAATTCATCCTTCCCATATATTTTTCCAAAAACCTATACATTGAAAATTCACTGTATTATAAAAAAGAAAAAAAATTACTCAGTTCACAAAATTCTTCAACTGTTCTTCCTATGATAATATCTACCCTGTCTGGTACTGGCAAAGTACCCCACAGAGGAAGCATAGATGCCACCCTCACCAAAATATCCAAAAAAATCATTACTTTCCCTCCAAATACGAAGCTCTGCACCGATGTGAAGTTTTGTTTTTTGTTTTTTTAACTTTGCCTTCATTTACAAAAAGTTTTATCTCAAGGAACTAAATAGTCCCTATGCAAAAACTCAACTCAAATTACAGATGAGTAAACTGAGGTACAAAATACTTTGATCAAAAAGGAAGTAAACACTTTGATCAGGGTTATAGAGAGAGCAGGAGGCAGACATGAAACCCATATTTTCTGTTTTCAAAACCTGAGTTATTTCCATGGAAGGAACTTTCCCAAAATAATTATTGATAATTTTTAAATCCTAGTTAAATAATTAATCAAAACTGTGCAATATGAGGGGAAATCCCCCATAAAAGGTATTAATTTATTAAAAATTGCATATTTTTTCTTGCATGTTTAATCTTCAGTCACCTTAAAAGTACTCTGCATTGATGCACTACACCTATTGAGACATTTTTCCACTACTCAAAACAGTTTTGAATTCGTCAATTTTGATGCTTTTTAGTATTTATGTCATTTTTTGTTTCACCTCTTCCAACATTGGCAAGATATTTCCTTTTCAGGACTTTTATCAACCTGGGAAACAAAAAAAAAAGTCACTCAGGCAAGATAAGGTGAATAAGGGTCTGTTATTGTACAAATGAAGTCTTGCCAAGTTACTCAGGCTGGTCTCGAACCCCTGGACTGAGGCAATCCTCTCGTCTCCACATCTCAAAGGCGTGAGCCACCACACCTGGCAACATATCACATTTTATAAATGAGGCAAATAAGTTATAAAAAGGTTAAATAACTTTCCAGAGAACACTTAGTAAGGAAGAGAACCTGGAATTGACTTGTGGCATTTCTGTTTCAGAAATAATCTGTTAACTACACAGGTAATATCATTTACATTATTTACTGACACAAATACACACACACACACACACACACACACACACACACACTCAATATATACCATATATACATACTGCATTTTATATATATACATACATACAGATATAGAGAGAGAGTAAAATAGTTTAAATCTCCTGTTTACCCATAATCAGGAAGTCTAAGTGAAGCAAACATAGTTTTATTTGCTATAAAAAAAATTATTAGTTTCTAAAATAAAACTGCCAAGATGTGACCTTTTCCTTCTTTTTCATTGTCTCTTACTATTAAGTATGCATTTTACTCTAGACTGACAAAAGGAAAGGTGAGAGAAGACCTGTATAATAATAGTACATAGAACTATACATGACTTTAGTCATCTTTTTCTAAAAAACTCCTTTGTATGAATAAAACTACTCTCTGGTCTCCACAAAATGTCTTGATTTGCCAAACTGCACAAAACCCAAGCATAGAATAAACTGAGTTGGAAAATGAATTGCCCTACACTATCCCTCAATATATGAGTTTCAGAGATTTAAAAAAGATTTGCCTGTAATTTTTAATTTCAGAAGGCCATAACTCTCACAGATGCTTTATATTAGTATTTTATACCATCTAGTGATTACGTATTGCTTTTGAAAATAGTGATGGACTATGAGAGCAAAGAGGTATGGATAATCTTTCTGAAAAATTATATATGAGCAGATGGATACTACATGAAGTGGATTAATATATTAATTGTCTAAATGGAAAAGTTTGTCATGCCATTCCAGGTTGTTATGAGATCCAGAATCCCAACTCTGAAATAAAGCAGTGATTTTATGTTACTTGTGCTAGATTTTGCACTTGCTACTTTGTTATTTTTGTAGAATAATTATACACATGGGGGAAAAGTTAGATTAGAGAATGTAAGTCACCTCACATTGCTCAAAATGACTGTGTTGATTGAAATAATATTAGTAGACCTCACAGGCCTGCATTAAACACAATCAAAGCCCTTGTAAATATTAGAGTATTTCAGTTTCCTTATAAAAACAAGATAATATGAATGATAGTAAACTTGAAACTTAACATGTAAGAAAATAAAATTCATCTTCTATGTGATCTAATATTGAAAATGAGCATTACTCTTCTCTTTAGTTTTATACTTTTAAAACAAATTTTAAGTAAGGATATTATTTACTTTATTAAAAAAACTTTTATCAATTAGCTTTCTTTTTAGTAAAGGAAGAATCACACACAACATAATATTTATAAATTTATAAGTACTCAAGGTATGTAGAGTATGGTTTTCATGCCCATATCATTAGTATCAATGTGTTTTTGTTGTTGCTTTTTTGAGGTGGAGTCTCACTCTGTTACCCAAGCTGGAGTGCAGTGGCAAAATCATGGCTCACCACAGCCTTAACTTCCTTGGCTCAGGCAATCCTCCCACCTAAGTCTCCAGAGTAGCTGGAATTAAAGGTATATGCCACCACAGGCAGCTAATTTTTTAATTTTTGTAGAGATGAGGTCTCACTATGCTACCTAAGCTGATCTCAACTCTTGGGCTCAAGCGATCTTTCTGCCTCAGTCTTCCAAAGTGCTAGTATCACCACATCCAGCCAGTACCAACATTTGAAATCAGATGAAATGTTTGGAAAGCTAGAATATTGCCTGCCATGCCTACTTCAAAGTTCCTCTGAATTAAATAACATCTATAAAATTAATTATGTAATACATATTTATTGAATGGAGAGTAATAGCTTCCATTTATTGGTAGTTAATGCCATTATTTTCCTAGATACTTGTGGTAGGCAGAACAATGCCTCCCTCCCAAATATGTCTGTGTATAATGCTTGGATCTTGTGTTTATGTTGCTGCATGGCAAAGGGAACTAAGATTGCTGATACAATTTACATCAGTTATCAACTGAATTTGAGAAGGGAGATAATCTGGAGAGGGACAGTATAATCGTGTGAATCCTAAAATACTGAAGAATGGCAAAAACGTAGGGTCAGAGTGATGTAATTTGACAAAAACTCAATCTGCTTTTGCTCGCTTTAAAGACTGCAGAAGGCGGCCATGACAAAAGGAACATAGGTAGCCCTCTAGAAGATGGAAAAGTCAAGGAATAGGTTTGCTCCTAAAGTCTCCAGAAAGGAAAACAACCCTCTTGATACCTTGATTTTGGCCCAGTTGAGGCTCATGTTAAAATTCTGACCACAGCGGGGCTCGGTGGCTCAGCCTGTAATCCCGCACCTTTGGGAGGCTGAGGTGAGTGAATTGCCTGAGCCCGCGGGTTCGAGACCCGCCTGGGCAGCAAGACCTCATCTCTACAATAAATCAAAAAATCAGCCGGGCGTGGTAGCGCATGCCTGTAATTCCAGCTACTTGGAAGGGTGAGGCGGAAGGATCACCGGAGCCCAGCAGGTCGAGGCTGTGGTGGCTGGGAGCAGCCACTGCACTCCAGTCTGGGCGACAGAGTGAGACTCCAACTCAAACAAAAAAAAAATTCTGACCACAAATTTAATACAATACCCACCAAATTACCAGGAACATTCTTCTCAGACCTAGAAACAACAATACAGGAATTCATATGGAAACATAAAGGACCATGAATAGCCAAAACAATCCTCAGCAAAAGAAACAAAGCAGGAGGTATCACACTCCCAGACTATAAACTTTATTATAAAGTTACAATAATCAAATAGCCTGGTATTGGTACAAGAGCAGGCATAGAGACCAATGGAATAAAATTGAGATTCCAGAAGCAAAATCTCAATTTCTCAACTCATCTTCGACAAAGCCTCCACCACCAACCACTGGGGAGAGGATAACCTATCCAGTAAATGGTGCTGGAAAAACTGGCTGACCACATGCAGAAGATTGAAACAGAACCCATACCTATCCCCATACACAAAAATCAACTCAAAGTAGATCAGAGAACTAAACGTAAAACCTCAAACTACAGAAGCTTAGAAAATGCAGAAGACACTCTTATGGAAATTGGAAATGGCCACCAATTCCTGATCAAAACCCCAAGTGCCTATGCCATAAGAGATAAGATAGTCAAGTGGGATCTCATCAAACTGACAGCTTCTGCAAAGCCAAAGAAACCATCAAGAGAGCCAGGAGACAGCCCCCAGACTGGGAAAAAATATTTGCCAACTGTATGTCTGACAAAAGCCTAACATCTAGGATCTACAAGGAACTTAAACATGCTGAAAAGAAAAAAAAACAAACAGCCCCATTACAAAGTGGACAAAAGATATGAAAAGACAGTTCTCAAAAGAAGACATAGGAGCGATCAACAGATACATGAAGAAATGTTCGGCCTCACTAGTCATCAAAGAAATGCAAATTAAAATTACACTGAAACACCATCTAACTCTAGTCAGAATGGCAGAATAGACATCATCAATAACTCAAAAAATAACAGATGTTGGAGAGGATGTGGTGAAAAGGGAATACTTCTACACTGTCGGTGTGGATGTAAACTAGTACAGCCTCTGTGGAAAACAATTCCTAAAAGTTCTAAAAATCGACCTTCCATATGACCCCGCAACCCCCCTACTAGGAATATACCCGGAAGAACTCAAATCACTCTATTAAAAAAGATACCTGCACACGTATGTTTATCATAGGATTTTTCACAATAGCAAGAACATGGAATCAACTGTGCTGCCCATCAAAAGAAGACTGGATGAAATACACAATGGAATACTGCGCAGCCATAAAGATCAAAATCATGAACTTCGTAGCAACCTGGATGGACTTAGAACCTATAATACTGAGTGATCTTTCACAGAAACAAAGAACTGAGTATCATATGTTCTCACTCATAAGTAGACCTTGAACAACTATCCCATAAGAAAATCCCATAAGAAAAGGAATGACAGCAGTGGGAAACTGTGGGGGCATGAGGGGGTGAGGAGGTGGGATTGGCAGTAGTGTGAAACTGCCTGGGGAAGTTGGGGCATATTTCATCAACAAGGGTGGCTGCACAATGACTATTTGTATACCTAACCCTGAATTGTACCCCACAATTTTAAAATAAAAAAAACTATTAAAAAAAAAAATTTTTGAGCCGGGCTCGGTGGCTCAGCCTGTAATCCCGCGCCTTTGAGAGGCTGAGGTGAGT
>NW_007079860.1:122826-136577 GCF_000164805.1 Carlito syrichta | reverse complement strand
TATCCATTGAAAGAGGACTGGATTTTTAAAATGTGGTACATTTACATGATGGAATATCACATAGCCATAAAAAAGGACAAAATTATGAACTTCGCAGCAACTTGGATGGACTTAGGGTCTATAATACTGAGTGATGTATCACAGAAACAAAGAACCACATGTTCTCACTCATAAGTGGATCTTGAACAATTATCATAATACTATAAGAAAGGGATTGGCAGTAGTGGGAAAACTGCCAGAGGAGGAGTTATCTAACACTGAATAATTGTAGTCCACACTCAAAAAAAAAACTTTAAAAATTTTTAAAAAGAAGTCATCAATTCATTCTACCAACTAATTAAAAGCTGAAAAACTAAGAAAATCAACAACTCTTAGATTTATCAGCAAAATGATGTGAAAGGGCAAACTATTGCCTTAAAAATTGGAGAAACAGACAAGCAAACACAGCAGAAACCCACAAGCAGAAACCTCTATAGGAACCAGCACCAGGAGAGAAAAATCTAAACTATAAATGGTAAATTGCTAGAGGCCCAGTGTGGACAATTCTGAGTTAAAAAACTTAGGGAGGCCCTGTCATAGGGGTTACCAACACTTTTATGAATTTTACCTTAGGAACTCTACCAGGTTATCACAGTAAACAATGAAAAAAATAATAATCACTCTAGATTCTACCACAGAGAGGAGAAAAGTACCTTGATATAAAACTCAGTATACAAAATGGGCAAAAATGCTGATGAGATACCCTATCAAAAAAAAAAAAAAGATATACACACAATAAGAAAGTATACAGTGCCCAAAATTCATGGACTGAATAAAAATATGGTACATACACACCATGACATATTATGCAGTCATAAAAAAGAGCAAAATCATGTACTTGCAGCAACATTGCTGCAGCTAGAAGCTGTTATCCTATGTGAATTACCACAAAAAACCAAATACCACATGTTCTCACTTATAAGCGGGAGCTAAATGCTGGATACATGTGCACATAAAGATGAGAACAACAGAAACTGGGATCTCCTAAAGTGGGGAGGGAGGTAGGGAGGTAAGGGTTGAAAAACTACCTACTGGATACCATGCTCACTACTTGAGTGAGTTTCAACAGAAGCCCAATTTTCACCATCACACAATATATCCTGAACAAATCTGCACATATAACCTTCAGTCTAAATTTTTTTTTAAGTGGAGAGCCCAGAAATAAAGCCACACAATTACAGCAAACTGATTTTCAACAAAAAGCCAAGAACACACAATAGGGAAAGAACAGTCCCCTCAATAGTTTGGGGGAAACTGGGTATCCACATGTAGAAGAACGAAACTAGACTTTTCTTTCACACCATGTAAAAAAACCAGCTGAAAACGGATTAAAGACCTAAATATAAGCCCTGAAGCTATAAAACTACTGGAAGAAAGCATAAAGGAAAGGCTTCACAACATTTGGATATGATTCCAAAAGCACAGACAATAAACATTTGGAATACCAATAATTCCAACACTGGATATAATTCTAAAGGAAACAAAATCAGTATGTCGATATGGAATCAGCCTAAGAGTCCATCAATGGATGGATAGATAAAGAAAATGTGAAATACAGTGGAATAATAATCGTTCATAGTGGAATAATAACACAATCGAATAATAATCACAATGGATTATTTTACGTAATCATCCATAAAAAATAATGAAATACTGTCACTTGTGACAACATGGATGAACTTGAAGGACACTATGTGAAGTAAAATGAAACAGGTACACAAAGACAAATACCACAAAATCTCACTCATGTGGAACCTAAATAAGTCAATCTTACAAAAGTAGAATGTAAATTGGTGGTTACCAAGGCCTGGAGTGGTTGGAGGGTGTAGGGAGAAGATGTTGGTCAAAGGATACATTTCCATATGAAAGAAGGAATAATTTCAAAATATCTATTGTACAACATCGTGACTATACTGTATTCTTAAAAAATGCTGTAGATTTGAAATAAATTTATAAACATCTCTTCAAACTTAAAAATAATCATTGTCTTGTTTTTTTTCTTTATAAAATATACTGTTTCTTAACTTTACTCATTTTATTTTGCAAGTTGAAGTCACTCTGTCTCCCAGGCTGGAGTGCAGTGGCAAGCTCACAGCCACCACAGCCTCAACCTGCTGGGCTCAAGCGATCCTTCTGCCTCAGCCTTCCAAGTAGCTGGAACTACAGGCGCATGCCACCACACCTAGCTATTTTTTTTTTTTAATTGTAGAGACAAGGTCTTGCCATGTTGCCCAGGCCAGTATCGAACTCCTGAGCTCAGGCAATCCTCTCCTCTTGGCCACCCAAAGTGCTGGGATTACTTAACCACCATGCCCAGCTTGAACCACCGTGCCCAGCTCATATAAGAATTTTTTATGAAATTTACAGTATTAAAATATAATTTACCATGTATTTTCCTATGATTTTTAATCTACTTATCTATGGAATATTCAGAATGAGTTTTTCTGGTGGGAGTGCATATTAAATTAGCCTGATGAATAGTAACTATGAAATGTGTCAGAGTCACGTGAATAGCAACTTTAGCAGAAACCAAGGGAGAGTGTATTACGTGTGAAACATAGTGTCAATTTAAATTTATCTTTACAGTCAGTTCCTTCTCTATGATCATTATTAATTACATTATTTTCCAATTTTGGAAAAATAAAGTCTTATAATGAGCTGTATAAGCAGGAAAATATTATTTGTAGAGACAGGTATGTGCTTATAACTACCCTCCAGCCATTTGTGGTGGCAGGAGGTTACTTGAAGAACTTATTTTAATGGCTATACTACCATACGTAACAGAGTGACCCAGAAGAATAAATATCTAATGCAATTCTTGTACAACTAGGATTTGCAGGAGGGAAATCAACTGCTCTTTCCCATTGTATAAACCTAAAATGTAGATTCAAAAATAAATAACTGGGCATGAGTTATGATTGGAATAGCATGCTTTAATCCCAATTGTATATGTTCAGTCAAGTGGTAACTATTTAACTATATGGGATTTTACACATCTTTCAGCTAAATTAAGGATACAAACATTAAAGTTAACACTTGGGACATCATGAGTATTTGTGGTACTCTCTAGGGTGCCTCGGATCCAAAAAACAATAAAAGGATTCATAAATAAGCTATTTCCTTCTCAGACGGAGTCTTGTTAAGTATTATTTTAAATTAATAATTTTGGAAGCCACTAGAGTTGTGTGGAATAGAAATTATTTGGTAGAGTGGAGGCAGCAGAGAGAAAAAGATCAGAAGAGAAAGAGAGCTGTTTTCTTTTTTTGGACAGATCTGTGAAAGGTGAGTCATAACAGATCAACTGTACATTATTTTATGAAAATCCATTGCAGTGGGTTTCTAAAATAAATCATCTACTACTTTTATAGTGATAAAATTGCAAATGATAACAAACACCCAGTGAGAATGTAGTTTGATTACATTTACTCATAGTTGACATTGAGCAACTGACCAATTCTCAGTTACTTATAGTCACCTGCCAGATGATTTGAGGTCTCATTTTTATCTTTCTTATGGCTTTTTAAACAACCAGAAATAATTTTAAACAGCCAGAATTAAACCAGATATAATATTTTCAGTCTTTATTAAAATAAGCTGTTGTAAAAAGATCAACCTATGAAAAGAATGTCAAATATTTTGATAAGGTCGCTAGGAATTTATCAAATATTATTATTCATATTGTCCAAAGTAAAACTGTTAAATAACTTAAAATTATATTATATGAGAAATGCATTTCAGATAAGGGGAATGAATACTAGATTAATGTTTTCTAATAAATCATAAATTTAATTCATAGTTTGAAATCCCATCAAAGTGCCATTGGGGGTCTATAAACACGAAATTGATGTAGACCAAGTACATCATCTTTATAATGGGAACTAAAACATGGATAAAAATCTCTATAACACAAAATAAAACATTAATAAGTTGTTAAGACAGCTGATCAGGGTTCATTCCTGTCTGGACTAGGCAATTTGTAGCCAAATAGTAAAGTTGTACAGTCAAGACTGCGTATTGATGAGGCAATTCTGAGTCCTGTGTCTGACTGGCACTTCTAATACAATGGCTACAGTTCCAGACATTTCTGATTATTTGTTATCTATTTATACAACCTGATCTAGAGTTTTGGAGTTAGAGATACTTGGATTCAGAGATACCCCTTTGATTTTTTGGCTTCTTGAAGGAGAGCGGCCTGTTATTTTCCCTCTCTACTTTCTCCTCTTCTCTCCCACGTAAACACAAAACATAGCCAGTTTTGAGACTGAAAGCCAAGAAAATATTACCAATTATATGATAGCAAATTCTTGTTATTCTGGGGTATATTTTTGCAGCTATTACTGTAAGAGTGAAACAGAGTGCTGCTAGTAGTTGTTGAAACTGCATCACAGATCAGCTTCTCCCTCGGCTTAATCGTGCCTTTTCCCCCCTCCATGCCACAGATGGAGATACCCAAATCACTTCCTAAATAAATTTCTATGTGCTAATACTGCCTCTGGAATTAGAACCTATGAAAACATTGTTAAAGTATGAAGTGGTTCATAAAAGAGGGACAGCTAACCTTGGACAATAGTCAATTTAACTTCATGACTTTACCTAGAAATGTTCAGGTGCCTAGAAATAGGAGCATAGAAATCAGATAGTGATATTTACTCAGACTTGCAGTTCAGATGGCAGTGGAAAAGGAGTACAGTGGACCCAGGCAGATCTGGGCTGGAATCCTGCTTTGCCAGTCAGTTCCTCTTATAGGCACCAGGCAGCCTATAAAATCTCTTAGAGCAGAACTTGTAAACTGGTAGCCCTTGGACTACCTTTGGTTTCATTTCACCCACAATACTGTTAAAAACATGATTCAATTGCCAATATTACATATAGATATATTTCACGTAAAAATCCACATATTCAGATTCTTCTGAAAAACCTAAAATCTGGCACTACTTTGCTCCCATGACGACCTAATAACAATCATTATAACCAAAGGGCAGTTGTTTCTCTTCACTAAAGAATATGTTCTCCCAACAATTCTTGTCTCACAGCTATTTCTAACCTGTATTTTATTTTGCAAATTATTTTGCTTTTTGAGTTGTACAGAGGGTAATGTTATCTACCTTTCAGAAAAAAGATTGGTTATAAAACTCCTAGCACAGTCTCAGGTATGCAGTAGGTATTCAGTTATAAGAAACTATTATTAACATATACTATGATTGTGCTGCTGTCACTAGCTAGATGGAAAGATGAAGATATAAGTCAATACAGAATATGAAAAGAAGTGACACCAAAAGGCCCAATGAAGGAATATAGGTTAGACAGCAAGCAGGCAAGACCAAATGTGAAGTGATATACTGGAATTTATGAAAACTTTTAAAATGTTACTCATATTTGAAAGAGAGAACACAATTTTTCTATGATTCTATAATTTACATGTTAATTTTATTTAACTTATACTAAATGTGTCCACTAAAAATTCAAGTTTAAATAATTAATGCTTTTATAGAAAATATTCCAAATGTCTGCTTTTTTAAAAAATTGCAAGTAAACTATGCTAGAGAAAGGAACACACTGCTACTATCTAGTAGCAACTACTCTAAATCACTGGCAATTTTTTCCTGAAATAATCAGTAGCCTCTAGATTTATTTTCAGTGACAGGAAAATAAAACAGAAGGTTCTTAGATGCATTGTTTGTAATCTAATAGCCAATTAACCTTTTTAATATATATATTTTTTATTTTAAAATTGTGGGGTACAGTTAAGGGTTGGGTATACAAATATTCATTGTGCAGCTATCCTTGTTGATGAGGTGTGCTCCCCTTTCCCCAGACAGATATTGACTATCGTTAATCCCACCTCCCTTTCCCTCCTTTCCCCTCCCATAGTTTCCTGCCACTGTCATCCTTTTCTTATAGTATTATGGTAGTTGTTCAAGGTCCACTTATGAGTGAGAACATGTGATGTCAGATCTTTGTTTCTGTGAGAAATCACTCAGTATTATAAACTCTAATTCCAACCAGATTGCTGCGAAATTCATGATGTTGTTCCTTTTATGGCTGCATAATATTTCATTGTGTATATGTACCACATTTTTTAAATCCAGTCCTCTTTTGGTGGACAGCATGGTTGGTTCCATGATCTTGCTATTGTGAACAATGCTGCGATAAACATACATGTGCAGGTATCTTTTTTATAGAGTGATTTGTGTTCTTCAGGGTATATTCCCAGTAGGGGGATTGTAGGGTCATATGGAAGGTCAATTTTTAGAGCTTTTAGGAAACACCACACTGATTCCACAGAGGCTGTACTAGTTTACACTCCCATCAACAATGTAGAAGTGTTCCCTTTTCGCCACATCTTCTCCAGCATCTATTATGTATTGAGTTATTCTGACTGGAGTTGCTTGGTATCTCAGTGTAGTTTTAATTTGCATCTCCTTGATGACTAGTGAGATTGAACATTTCTTCATGTATCTGTTGGTCGTTCATATGTATTCTTTTGAGAAATGTCTGTTCATATCTTTTGCCCACTTTGAAATGGGATTGTTTGTTTTTTTCTTTTCAGCATGTTTGAGTTCCTTGTAGATCCTTGATGTTAGGCCTTTGTCAGAAATGTAGTTGGCAAATACTTTTTCCCAGCTCTCTTGATGGTTTCTTTGACTTTACAGAAGCGTGTCAGTTTAATGAGGTCCCACTTGTCTATTTTATCTCTTATGGCCTGTGTATTTCAGGTTTTGCTCAGGAATTGGATACCAGTTCCAACTTCCATAAGGGTGTGTCTTGCATTTTCTAAAGTTCTTGTGGTTTGAGGTTTTACACTTAGGTCTCTGATCCATTTAGAGTTAATTTTTGTGTATGGGGATAGATAGGGGTCCTGTTTCAATCTTCCGCATGTGGTCAGTCAGTTTTCCCAGCACCATTTACTGAATGGTGGGTGGTGGAGTGGTGGATGCTTTGTCGAAGATGAGCTGGTTGAGAAATTGAGGTTTTGCTTCTAGAATCTCAATTCTATTCCATTGGTCTAAATGCCTGCTCTTGTACCAATACCAAGCTGTTTTGATTATTGTAGCTTTATAGTAAAGCTTAAAGTCTAGTAGTGTGATACCTCCTGCTTTTTTTTTTTTTTTTTTTTTTTTTTTGCTGAGGATTGTTCTGGTTATTCTTGGTCGTTTGTGTTTCCATATGAACTCCTGTTTTGTTTTTTCTAGGTCTGAGAAGAATGTTGCTGGTAATTTGATGAGTAAGCAAATTAATCTTATATTACCATTATTTTAAATAGCACAACTTGAATTATGCCTGAAAGGAAAAAAACAAAAAAACTAAAAGCGTTTCAACATCAACTTTTTAAAAATTAAATTATTTCTGAATCAAAATAAAACCTTTTCATAGTTTTTCACACTTTATAATACAATAAGCACATATGTAAACTATGGTACTAAATACAGTTAAAGTGCTCCCTTTGAGACAATAAGAAACACTACCAAGTGGTATCATGCTAACACTTGGTCACATTTGAGTAGTCCATGCTGAGAAAAATGTTGAGAGTTTGCTACACTGTCCTTCCAAGAAAGGAAGTAATGTCTAACAAACAAAAATGTTGATGTGCTATGTGATGTTAGCATCCCATCCATTCTGCCCCTCTCTATTGCAAAAAGAATTTCTATTTTATCTGAATTCATACTTAGTGTCCAGATTCTGAGTAATGAATCATGAGTGATACTCCAGTCATGATGGTTGTGTTATTTGATTTTTCCAGCCTGGGATATAGGTAGGACAGCCATATTACCATATTCTGAACAACAAAAACGAAGTGTACATCTATCTACTTGAAGGGTTTCTAAAATAGTTCTTGGTATCTAATAGTTCTTGGTATCTATAGAAGAGAGGCCGGGCGCAGTGGCTCAAGTCTGTAATCCCAGCACTTTGGAAGGCTGAGGTAAGAGGATTGCCTGATCCCACAGGTTCAAGACCAGCCTGGGCAACTGTGTGAGACTTCATCTCTACAATAAAAATCAAAAAATTCACCAGGCATGGTAGCATGTGCCTGTAGTTCTGGCTACTTGGAAGGCTGAGGCGGACGGATCGCCAGAGCCCAGCAGATTGATGATGAGGTGATCGTGAGCGTGCCACTGCACTCCAGCCTGGGCTACAGAGTGAGACTCCAACTCAAGAGAGAGAGAGAGAGAGAGAGAGAGAGAGAGAGAGAGAGAGAGAGAGAAGAGATGCAGATAGGACAGCCCTTTTGCCCTGCTCTATCCTCTCGCTGTGATTTTGGAAATGATATTTATTGCTGAGACAGTCTGCTACCTGGTAAAACTGAAATGCTTTACCTGTATTTTAAAATAATAGCTAACATTTATAACATTTTGTATATGTGGCAGTATACTGTGTGGTTTATTTGCAATTTATCTCCTAAATCTCAAGAATCAAATAGTTGACATAAATATTATCTGTATTTACATAGGAGGACACTGAAGCTCAGCAAGAAAAAATTGATGTGCCTATGATCACATAGCTAGCCAACAGATAAACTGGAACTGGAGCCCAAGGCTATTTGATACCAATAACGTGGTTTTATGTATTATACTATACTGCTTTTCTTAAAAATGAACATAGCCTAAGTGTATATGTAGAACATCACCACTTCTCAGAAAGTGGATAAAGACTCCAAACCATCAACAACAAAAAAGAAAAAGGTAGACTGTGTTTCCACTGACACCTTTTTAAAATTTTAATTAGTTATTAACTGATAGAACGTCCCTTAAGAGCTATTGGTAAATCTAAACAGTCTTCCTCTAGTCTGAGAAAACGCTGATGCATCAGTTGCAGCCAATTCCCACACCACTTCCAAGAATCCAGACTTCACAAGCAGTCTCTTCTTGGGGACTAAGAACTGAGCCAAGACCCCATGTGACCTTAGACAATCTCCCTCAAGGCTGTCCTCACTAAAATGCTTTGGCAACAAAGACAGGAATTATTACTATAAGCACCAATAATGAACTTGAGCATTAAAGATATAGAAAGCTTGGTTGGGCTTGGTGGCTCAGCCTGTAATCCCAGCACTTTGGGAGGCTGAGGAGAGTGGATTGCTTGAGCCCATGGGTTCGAGACCAGCCTGGGCCACTTGGTAAGACCTCATCTCTACAGTAAATCAAAAAATTAGCCGGGCGTAGTAGCATGCACTTGTATTTCCGGTTACTTGAAAAGCCAAGGTGGAAGGATCGCCTGAGCCCAGCAGGTCGATGGTGGGGTGGCTGTGAGCATGCCACTGCACTCCAGCCTGGGCGATGGAGTGAGACCCCAACTCAAAAAATATATATGTAAAATAAGATATAGAGAGCTTGATCATTGGCAAGATAGATAGGTTTTGATGCTAGAAGTAATCAAAACACAGATGTTAAAAGAGAAACGTGTTCATTTTCTATTGCTCTTGTAACATAATGCCACAAACTTGGTGGCTTTAAAGCAGCACAAACTTGGTATCTTACAATTCTAAAGAGGTCTGACACAGGTCTCACAGGGCTAAAAGCAGGGCTGTGATCCTTTCTGGAGGCTTATAGGGGAGAATCAGTTTCCTTGCCTTTTGCAGCTTCTGAAAGCCTCCCACATTGCTTGGCTCATTGTGTCCTTTCTCCATTTCCAAAGTCAGCAGTGTTGGGGCAAGTCCACCTCCTATATTATCTATTTGATCCATCTCCAGTGCTGTATCTCTAATAGCAGTTAGGGAACAGTTGTCTGCTTTTAAGTTCTCATGAGATTCAATTGGGCCCATCTAGGTAATCCAGAATAGTCTTCTCATCTCAAACTCTACATCCTTAATTACATCTTCAAAGTCCCCTTTGCTATATAACATATTCATAGGTTTTAGGGACTAGAATATGGACATTTTTGGGGGGCCATTATTTTGCCTAGGTCAGTGCAAGGTAAAGGTTCAGAGGTAGATGGTTATAAGAAAGTTAAGAGAGAGAGAGAGAGAGAGAGAGAGAGAGAGAGCAAGCTACCATAGCCAACACAATGTAGTATACAAGTCACATGAAGTCAGGGTTTTTGACTTGGAAGTTCATAAAAGAACCAGACTACAAATACATTTAGAATAAAATAATTTTACTTAGAGACAGCTCTGATGAGGATAATACAATGAGTAAAAAGTTGGCCTACAGGATATACTAAAGTCAATGCACTGAATGTTGCCATTAATAATAGGAATAATATTTTATACTTGCTGGCTTCAGTAAATTATATTAATTTGAAGTAAAGAATAAATCTATGAGTAATCTCCCAAGTTCACCAGAAATAACTGAGAATCAACCTTAGAACCATATTTTATACTCCCCGAGGAAGATGGTATTTAAGTACACAACACATACAGCTATAGATACTATACTCTCTTTTCCATTTGCCCCTCTAAATCCATCTCAACATTCCACAGCCTGTTCTTTGCTGTGGTAGACTGACTGCAGACCCCATATCAGCAAGCTACTTAGCCCACTGCTTCCTCATGGTTTAACCAGTGGGGCCATCCAATGGAGATCAGAACTCAGGGTGATCAGAAGGAAGGAGGGGGGCAACATTTTTATTCCTGATTCTTTCCAAATGCATTAACTCAGGCTGGATGCATCCAGCATACTAAGATAAAATTTCTCCTCAACTTCACCTTTTGTACAAGACTTCCTTCTTCCTAGTGAAGATAATGTATTCCTCCATGTCTTTTTAGACCCTAAAGAAGGAAATAGCCTTATTCTGGCCATAAACTCTAATTTCCTACATCTTGTCCACACCTTTGTGAACTATCTATTAAACCCTTCTTGAACTCCCAAGTTTGTGAGCCTTTATTTTGCTTTTTAAATTTTTCCCTGCAGAAACCAAGATTAGCATGGCTATGAACACTACATTAATGGTTCAAAAGCAGAAAAACAATTGTCCAAGGGTTTTAAAGAAAAATGAATTGCAAGAATAAATGCCAAGGTATAAAGTTGTCACTTGTCTGTTTTCTATGTAATTGTATTTAAGTATAAAATGATTTGACTGGTTTACATATTTTGAATTACCCAAACACTGGAAAATCATTGGAAGAAAATGTCAATGAAGATACTACATAAAAATATAGTAGGGTTTCTTGTTACTTGATTTTATATAAAAGTATTTAAAGACAAATTTAGATATAAAATTATATATTAAATGAAATCCTATTGCTGAAATTGGGATACTCTGTCTTGAGAAAATGTCTATAAAGTCAATAGTGCTATTTATTGCAATGTAGTTACCTCTGACCATATATTCAACTACAGTATCTGCCAAAATAAATACTAATTTAAAATGAAATGTTTGAAAACTTTTTTTTTTTTTTGCTAGTAAGGACAAAAGTGTATCCATCAGTCTAAATGCTCTTAAACAGCTAACAAAAATAAAGGAAAATTTACTCTACTGGTAATACGATTGGTAGTAGGACCATAATCACCTGTTAAACATAACTAATTTGAGATCTTAAAACTTTCTAACTCTCCATATCCAAAGCCTCTTGATAAATAAAAAATATTTGATGTATACATTACATCAAATATTATTCTGACTTCAAGATAATGCTTAATGAGTAATTATGGCAAAGAATAAAATACCAAATTGAAGATAGTCATTGTTTACTGAGTTATTTTAGTTTACTTTCAAAAGATATAGATACTGACTCCAGAATAATCTCATAAGTCTTTTGGTATATCTCTATAAAATTCTAGAAGTTATAAATCTAGATTATTGCAGGAGTTGGGGCAGAGACTCAATACAGAAAGAAAGAAAAATAGAAAAGGAGTATAATTTTTAAAAAGTAGATATATTTATATGTCTGAAACACAAGTTGTTATTGAATACTGATAACTGTATCCATTTTTACTTATGTAAAGAAGGGAAGTTGAATTTGACTAGTCATATAATAATAAAAGTGTAAGTGTTCGAGCTTCAAATTTCTTAAAAATATTTTCCATTTATATTTCAATTTGCTATTTTAAGTCAAACTCCAGTCATATCATAAACAAAAACTAAGTAAAAATTATTTACTTAGCCAACTAAAAATATCAAACATAAGTGATATTCTAATTGATATCTTCAGTAGACTATCATAAAATATTCCTAGGGGTCCTGGGTATGAAATAAGAATTCCACAGTGAAGGAGATAGGAAAATAAATTTATGTACTTCCATGCTTTAAAAAAATGCAGTCTTTACACGTAATTTTCAAATTAAAATTGTATTCCAAATTCATTCTGGAATAACATTTGATTCTAGTCATTGTTACACTGTGTGTTATGATAGTTTATCTACATATTTTTCTTCACCACAGTTGCTTCTGTTCTATTCATGTTTATATATTCCATATACTGCCTAAAATCTAACACAGAATAGGCATTACACAAGTCTCTCTCTCTTCATGATTAGTTCTTTTTTTTGCCTCATCCTCAGTGTAGGCTTTACAATGTAGTCTCTTATAACTGCTTTATTAAAATTCTTAAATGTATATACATTTATATCTGCATATATGCACACAAATATAGATATACAGTTGACCTTTGAACAGCATGGGTTTAAAATGCATGAGTCCACTTATACATGGACCGTCTTCCTACTCTGCCACCCTGAGAAAGCAAGGCCAATCCCTCTTTCTCCTCCTTCTCAACCAACTCAAAGTGAAACTGAAGAGGATGAAGACCTTTATGATATTTGACTTCCATGTACGAGTAGTATATATATTTTCCACTCATTGAGATTTTTAAAATAAGTTTCTCTAGCTTATTTTATTGTGAGAATACAGTATATAATGAATATAACACAAAAATATGTGTGAACCCACTGTTCATGTCATTGGCAAGGTATCCAGTTAACAGTAGGTTATTAGTAAAGTTTTGAGGGAAGCCAAAAATTATATGTAGATTTCTGACTATACAACAGGTCAGCACCCCTAACCCCTGAATTGTCAAAGTCAACCGTATAATTTTTCCTCTTGATAAGACTAGCTATTTTACTATATGTATTCTGTTTATAAGACCTGACACTCAGCCGGGCACCATGGCTCACATCTGTAATCCTGACTCTTTAGAAGGTGGAGGTGAGAGGATTGTCTGAGCCCACAGGTTCAAAACCAGCCTGAACAAACTGGCGAGACCTCGTCTCTACAATAAATCAAGAAACTAGCCGTGATTGCAGTTCCAGCTACTTGGAAGACTGAGGTGGAAGGATCGCCTGAGCCTAGCAGGTTCAAGGCTATGATAGCCAACAGCGTGCCACTGCACTTCACCCTGAGCAACAGAGTGAGACTTCAATTCAATCAATCAATACGACAGACTTGATCTCATATCTCAAATTATATTTACATTGTTCTTGTCCTCCCATGTATATGTTTAGTAAGTTATCCTTTATATATAAGCCTAGAAAATTTGAAAATATAAATAATCATTTGTTTTCTTTTTTTTTTCTTAGAATATTAAAGTTTTCTTTATATCAATTTAATTAGCTTATATAAATGGAAATTTTCCCAGTATGAACTTTTGGCTACATTCAGATGAGTAATTCAAATGATGACCTATTGCTCCGGATAAGAGTTCAAAATGTAGCAAAATATTTTTAATATTTATTTATGTTTTAATAAAATTAAAACGTCCAAGTTTGCTTACTAATATTTTCCCCGTTGGCATCCATAATGTACAGAGTTCAAGTTCTTATTAATGGTACACATGCAACTAA
>NW_007079860.1:100789-122806 GCF_000164805.1 Carlito syrichta | reverse complement strand
AAAATATTAGTAAGCAAACTTGGACGTTTTAATTTTATTAAAATGGAAAATAATTTGCAGTCTCAAGTGAAATGCTGTGTAACTGATGGTCTTTTATTGTAAAATCTAAGATTTATGATATTCATGTCCTTGAGAATAAATAATTTCCTTCTTATTTATCTGTATTGATAAACATTTAATACAATATCTTGTTTAAGCTAGTAATTATTACTATCAAATAAGGGTAAATAAGACACCAATTAGTGAATTTGATGACTACTAATTTGCTTTAAGCAATAGTTAATACTTAGCAACAATAAAAACATCATGTACAAACATTTTTCTAAGTATGTTCCTTTTCTTTTTTCTCATATTCAAATCATTCTGACATTTACAATGGTGAAATTAAAATTGAAGAGTTTCTTGAAACTGGGAAGAGAATAATTTATATCAAGCAAATTCTCATAGAAATTTAATCACAAGTAATAAATACTGCTGGTTAAAATAATGAGCTTCGAATACTCACCTGCAAATGAGGAAAGTGGATCCTTGTTGACTACATTTCAACATTCTCAAAATATCAAATAGAAAAACGGTAATTGAATATTTTAAAATAGAGGATAAAACAGAAGTCATTGCCAAAATTGTTTCTGGATAATTTTATTCTGTTACTGTGCTAGATCTAAGTTGAAAACTTTCAGGAAGAGTGTTCTTCTGGCAAGTTTCTAGGTGCTATATCTGTACTGTATTGACAAGTATTCCTATATGAATGCTACAATGTAATTTTTTTTTATTTTTTTGGAGTTGTAGTCTCACTCTGTCACCCAGATGGGAGTGCAGTGGCCGCTGCCGGCCACTGCAGCCTCGACCTGCTGGGCTCCCGGTGATCCTTCCGCCTCAGCCTTCCAAGTAGCTGGAACTACAGGCGCGCGCTACCACGCCCGGTTAGTTTTTGCTTTATTGTAGAGACGAAGTCTCGCCAAGTTGCCCAGGCGGGTCTCGAACCCGCAGGTTCAGGTAATCCACTCACCTCGGCCTCCCAAAGCGCTAGGATTACAGGCTGAACCACCGAGCCCTGCTGCTACAATGTAATTTTTAAAAAGCTTTACACATTATTTTACTTTTATGAAAATAAAAACCGCAAAAGAAAAAAAAAATGATTTTTTGGTATCATATTTTTAAGCAAAAAGTACATTTCAGCAAATTTCCCACTGAGAACATGGTAATTACTCAAGTTGGTAGCACACATCTGGCATAATAAAGAAGGAAGTATGAAAGTCCTTGATGTAACCAAAGTGTTTATCAGTTTTTAGGACACTCCTGTTACTGCCAGATTCAAGAAAATATTTCATTAGGAATTGACTCTCTTTTCATCTTCACTAACTCAGAAGTGCTGCCCTCCTTACCCTCCTGGGGATTAAAAGAATCCGTAGCATAAACAGCACCATTTTCTACTTCCCAAACATCTCTGTTAGTCACAACTATGATTATACATCAAATTTTGCAGCTATTGGGCTTCGGAAAGTAAAACCTGTATTCACTTACAGAAAGAAAAGTTCCCCCAAACAATGGCATGCTTCTAAACTTTGGAAATTTTTCATTACAACATAGCACCTGTCCTTTTGGGATTGCTTTTAGCTGGATGGTACATACCAATATAATCTCCTATGTGAGCTGTCCTCCAAGCACAAAACCAGAGAAGCAATGCAGACATCCAAAGATGCCTATATACATTGATGTTCCCCAATTGTTACAACAGTACTTTGAAATTCTGTAAATATTTTTATTAAAGGTAAATCGAATCTTTATTGCAAAGAAATTCTATTTTTATTATTTAAAAATCCAAGTAGTGTAAACATTTTTTAAAAAGCAAAATTATTTCCCTGTCACACAAGCAGGAGTTATTGTAAACAGTTTGGCACCTTTATACCTACGCTAGCAAGCTTCCAAGTTTACTTTTAATCTTCTAATATATCATAGAAATGTTTCTATGGTAGTAATTATGGGGGGACCCAAAAACAAATGGAATTAATTTATAAAAAATTGTGTATTTATTCTTATATGTTTAAACTTCAGTCACCCTCAAAGTACTCTCTATTTGATTTAATACACCTATTAACATGCTTTTTCCACCACTCAAAACAGTTTTTCAACTACTCAGTTTTGATGCCTTTTAGTGTTTCTGCCACCTTTTGTTTCACCTCTTCCACATCTGCAAAACATTTCCACTTGAGAACATTTTTCATTCAAGGAAGCAAAAAAAAAATCACTCAGGGTGAAATCAAGTGAATGGGGCATGGAGGTCATGCCGTTTCAGGTCAAAAACTGCTGAACACTTAGTGTGGTGTGTGTGGGCAGGTACGCTCATAAGTCATTTTCAAGGCAAATGCCTTGAAAGAATATATATATATATATATATCACTTAAGCTGAACGCAGCCTCTCACAACACCACTAGGGAGTGAAGCCTGTACTACAAAGGGCCCGACCGCCAAAAGATAATTACGGGTGGCTGTTTTTGTTTTTTGTTTTGCTTTTTGGTCCCTCCCTCTTATAAATCCTCCTTATTTTTCTTAATGGAAGCCATTATACATATTTTGGGTATATCATCATTTATTTGAATACTATTAATATTCTGTTCTTTCCAATTTTCTGTGTTTACCATTAATGGGTTGAAAATTGTGATATGTAGAAAAGAAGAAAAACAAACTTTAGTAGTAATACCAAGTGCATGTAGAATACTTTGGTTTTATTTTTTAATTTTTATTTATTTATTTATTTTTTAAGTTGGAGTCTCACTCTGGCGCCCAGACTGGAATGCAGTGGCCGCTCCCGGCCACCGCAACCTCAACCTGCTGGGCTCTGGCGATCCTTCCACCTTAGCCTTCCAAGTAGCTGGAACTACAGGTGTGCACTACCACGCCCAGCTAATTTTTTATTTATTGTAGAGATGAGGGCTCACCAAGTTGCCCAGGCAGGTCTCGAACCCGCGGGCTCCGGGTACTTTGGTTTTAAAATGTTTTAAATTATTATTTTATCTGATGAGTTGATGTGTGAACAATATATACTTGATAAAGTGGTTTATTTTGCTTTCTTGTTCTTTTTTAAAATCACTATACAGATGAGAAAATGTGGTTAAGGAGTTTAAGCTAAAAAAGTAGCGAAATTCCTATCTAGGGATCCAATTTTTTGCACTATAAAATAACTTTCTCTTGAATACAGTATTGTTTTAATAAATGTGCAGAGTAAGTGTCAAGATTTTGAAATAACAGAGTGAAATAAGATTGTTTTTTAACCAGGTTCAAATGAATGAGTTAACTATTTCCAAAATTTATAATTAACTTGGTCTCCTTTCCTTAGTAAATTTATTTTTATTTTTTTTAATGTAAAGATGTGGCATACAATTCAGGGTTAAGTATACAAACGTTGACCATGCAGGTACTCCCGTTAATGAGGTATGCCCCTCCCTGCCCTAGCAGTTTCCCTCACAACTGCCAACCCCAACCCCCCCCCACCAACAGACTCCCATTACTGCCAATTACTTTCTTATAGCATTATAATTATTCAGGGTACTTTTATAAGTGAGAACATATGGAACTCTGTTCCTTAGTAAATGTTATTGAGCACTTAGATGATTAGCAAGACACAAGGCCAATCACCTTGAGATATTTGGCTAATAGAACTAATGCATAATATGTATTAAGGCCATAATATGTATTTAATTATTAAGAACAAAAACCAGGAAACATACATAATAGAAAATAATATTAAGTAGTATATCAACTTTATCTTCATTTACTCCTTTCTTCTTAAAGCTAATATTAGTTTTCTATTTTATTTTATAAGACCCTTTGAAGCCTATAAACATTTTGTGATTGGAAACACAATTAAATTAGTATTTTATTAAGGAAACTTTAGCACACTAATACTTAAGCTACGTTTGAAAAATAAGTGTTAATTTAATGACAATTGATGAATTAAGAAATAACACTTCGGTTTAGAGATTACTTACTCTTTAAATTAAATATAAGCAGAGATTAGGTCATTGCCCCAATTATCTGTGTAAAGGAATAATATAACAGTATATCTTAACATTACTAATAAATCAGAGCTGTTAAATAAACTTAGGGTCTTGGTCTTTCTTGCCTTTGTACAGGACCAAAAGAGAGACACTGGCTACTTTGACCACCTTAAAGTGGACTCCAGTGATATCACCAGCAGCATGACCTTTCCCGCCAAATCCGACAACCAGAACTTCATCGTTCTCCTCAATGAAGTTCAAGCAGCCATCGTTGGGCACGAAGGCTGTGATCTTCTTGCCGTTTTTGATCAGCTGGACACGGACGCACTTTCTGATAGCAGAGTTGGGCTGCTTGGCTTCGACCCCTACTTTCTCCAACACGATGTCCTTGGCGTGAGATGCGCCCCCGAAGGAGCTGGCCTTCAGGGCTGTGCCTAAATGTTCTTTCTTGTACTGCTTATCATGCCGCTTCTGGTCCCGCCAATGGCTGCATTCCTAGCGGTGCGGGAGGCCTCCACACTTGCCCATCCTGCCGGTGCCACTGCCCCAGCAAAAGCGAAAAGGGAGCACTTCTACCCTGTTGGTGGGAGTGCAAACTAGTACAGCCTCTGTGGCAAACAGTATGGCAATTCCTAAAAGATCTAAAAATCGACCCTCTATACCACCCCACAATCCCCCTACTGGGAATATAACTGGAAGAACTCAAATCACTCTATAAAAAAGATGCCTGCACACATATGTTTATTACAGCATTGTTCACAGTAGCAAGAACATGGAACCATCTGTGCTGTCCATCAAAAGAGGGCTGGGTAAAAAAATGTGTTACGTATACATGATGAAATATTACACAGCCATAAAGAAGGATAACATGAACTTCACAGCAACTGGGTTGGACTTAGAGTCTATAATACTGAGTGATTTATCACAGAAACAAAGAACTGAGTATCACATGTTCTCACTCATAAGTGGGCAGTGAACAATTATCGTAATACTATAAGAAAAAAGTTGGCAGTAGCAGGAAACTGAGGTTTGGGGATGGGAGGAGGGATTGGCAGTAGTAGGAATCTGCCAGGGGAGGGGGTCACACTTCATCAACAAGGTGACCTGCATAATGAACATTTGTATACCTAACCCTGTTGTACCCCACATCTTTAAAATAAAAAAATTAAAAGAGAAAAAAAATTATCTTGCGAAAGAAAAGAAAAGAAATGCAATGGTCAATATGATAGTATTAAGAGGTGGGGTCTTTAAGAAGCAATTAGGCCCTGAAGGGTCCTCGCTTATGAATAGAACTAAGGTTCTCATAAAAGAGCCTTCATGCTGAGTCTAGTTGTCATGTAAGCACACAGATTTCCTCCCCTCTAGAAGATGCAGCATCAAGGCCCCATCTTAGAAGGGGAGAGCAGCTCTCACCACTCATCCAAATCTGCTGGTGCCTTAATCTTACATTTTCTAGCCACCAGACCTGTTAGAAAATCAATTTCTGGTTTTTACAAACTACCCTAATCTCAGGTATTTTGTAGTAGCAGCATGAACAAAGTAAGACAAAAGCTGAATAAGACAGACTCTACCCTTTTAATGCTTAGAGGTTAGTGAGGGTGAGAAATACGGAAATAGAAAATCTGATCAATTAGACAGTGGGCAATAAAATAGAAGTACAAGATTCTTTGACATAGAATTGAGGTCTACTCAGTATACTTGGGAGCTAAACATAAGGCTCTCCAGAGGACATGAAGCCTAAAGGATGCAAGACCTGTTGAGTCATAATGAACACTTGGGTATCAAGTAAAAGTAGGGGTGGGGAAGGCTGGTTATAGAAGAGAGCACTGTGGTTAAAGGAAAAGTAAGTCCCAAAGTCTGGGAACAAGAACCAACGTGATTTTCAGGGGGTTTGCAGCATTACAAACTTCTTTCAAGTGTTTAGATGCTAGTTCTCTCTCTTTCTCGCTTCCTTCTTTCTCAATTATGATAGATTATACTTCCACTTATAAGATCCCATTAAAAAATAACTGCACTATTATGTCATTCTTAAGTTATTGACATTCTTTACCCTATTCACTTACAATGTGATTCACAAGATTTTTTTTACATGAATGATATAGTTCCTAGATTTATTTGTGATCATGTAAAAGAATTAGAAAATAAAATTTTGAAAAAAATTGTAAATGAATGAAAAGTTCCTTCTCTAAGAATTTATTTTGACATATTTGGATAAAGGAGGCAATATAATAGAATCTCAAATAAAACAGAATATACTAGGATTAGTAAGTAAATTTAAAAAATAAATGTTTTGAAGGATCAAGCACCTTTCTAAGTTATTTATTTCCCTGTTGGACACTTCCCTTTTTCAGTAAATATAAAATATCAATAAATACAATGCTTTAAGGGTAAACATTACTTGACTTTGAGTGTGTTGTATGGTTTCCCTGAAATGAAAATGTTTAGCACAACCTGTGCTTCAAGGAGATTATCAAGTATGTCTTCCTTTTAAATACGCCTGACTCTTCTCAACTCTTCACTAGCTGTTCCCCTGGTATCCAAGCCTTTCCTTCCAAATTACAAGATGGAAGGAAGATCTATTTAAATACTTACCAAGAAATCTAAAAATGATTTTGATGACAATACAGTAAATTTTACTTCTGTTCTTGTCACCTCAATACTCTTAGTTACTCAGCTTTGAAATTCTGGGCATTATAAAGATGGACAAACGTGGACTTCACAGCAACTTGAATGGATTTGGAGTCTACCATACTCGGTAATCTGTCACAGAAACAAAGAACAGAGTACCACATGTTCTCACTCATAAGCAGACCTTGAACAATTATCATAATACTATAAGAAAGGGATTGGCAGTAGTGGGAAACTGCCAGGAGAGTGGAGGTGGGGTTGGCAGTTGAGGGAAACTGCTGGGGGAGGGAGGAGCACACCTCATCAACAAGGATATCTGCATAATGAATATTTGTATACCTAACCGTGAAATTGTACCCCACATCTTTAAAATAAAAAAAAGAAATTCTGGGCATTGCTTTTTAATCCTTCGTCACCTCAATGTCCAGTAATTATCAAGATTTATTTCAAAATATACTAAGTGTAAAACTCTTCCTCACATTATTTTCCCTTTATTAAATATTTAAATTAAGGTATTTTTATACCTCACCTAGTCCCAATGGTTTCCTAAACAAGAATCTCCTCCTCTGCAACTCATCATAAACTTAACTGGAACATCTTACTAAAATACTGCTCCCAGTCTCTAACCCTTAGTGGCATTATACTCCTCTTTTTAGCATTCAAAGGGATTTCCTGTGTGGTCCCAACTTATCGTTTCAATAATATTGCTATTCACTTATCCTATGCAGTATCCCAAGATGTACTAAATACACATCCAATACACATATCATGTGCACACCCTCTATTTTCCAATCACCTGCCATTTCTTCTCCCCTTGCTCTGTTTCATAGCCTGATTCACATTCAGACAGTGCCAAGAACTGCTTTCCTGAAATACCTCATTTTCACAACTACCCCAAGCTGTAAAGCAATATCCTTCTGGGAAGTTTTATCTTAACTTTTCTTACAGCTCTTTTTTATTTCTACATTTTCTTATGACAGTGACAGGTCTCCTTAAAAGCGAAGTTTGTTGAAAGAGTTTCATTGTATATCTTTCTGCTTTATAGCAAACACTGAAAGAATGAAGTGTTCTCATATTGTGATGCAGGTTATTGGTGAGCAGACAATATGTTTTGTTAAATCATTGGTCAACTAACATTTCTTAACTGAAGAAATGGATTACAGAAAAAATGCAATGAAGGAAGTGACAAATGGATGATCAGTGAACTATGCTCACACTATTAGGGTCGGGCAACACATACTATACACTATACAACAAATGTTGATAGGTACACATACAATGTGATCACACTTGCAGAGTGTGCTCCAAAGATTGCTGTTCTTGGATCCAGTGCAGTTGTTTATCTGGAAAGCAAACTCTTAGTTCCTGACCAGACCAATTCAATAGATTTAGAATCTAAGAACAAACTTAGAAAATTGCATATTGAAGTTTCTTGCCCCCTGTCCTCCACTTCACAAGATTCTTTTGCATCATGAAGTTTGAAAACAGTATAGAACAAGTACTTACTGAGAAAGAAAATGCCAGTATATAACTTTAAATGATAAACATTATTTACAGAATGTTATTATAACTTTAACTCTTAAAAATCAATTCTGTTTAGCATGATACAAATAGCAATGGGAATTTCCTAGTCCCTACTACTCACCAGGGGATAAGATGGCATTAGGTTATAACCCTACAATCTGAAGATCTAGCATCCCAACCTTCGTGATGTTTGGCATTCTGGTCGCTAGTCAATCTCAGTCATCAGTCACAGGGGCTCTCCCAGATGCCAAGTTCCCTTACTTTCTGTCTTTTGAAACTGATAGTGAAAAATAACACTGCTTGTACCAAGTGGAAGATATGTGTGTGTGTTTGCTCACCTGTGACAGACAACCAGGCTATAGGAAGGTTACATCTGGGGTTGAAGAATGAGTAGTGTAGCATAAGGGACAATTGTTGCAGCCTTAGCCTGGAGTAGAGTACGTGACTGCTAGTAAAGTAATCCACCTTACATCTTTCTTCAGCTGCAGAGTCCTGTGTACGACCAAGGTTTTGTTCTCTAACAGATCCAGGCTTAGTCTTCTTAAAAGTCCTCTTTATGATCATTATAAGATCCTTTGTCATCTGTAATGCAAATGGCATCCCAGAGTGATTGTCCTTCTCTTCTCCTCACCTCCAGAGATGTGAGAATATATACTAAATGTCATCTTCAGCCTTAGCCCTGTTCTTCAGCTCATTTGAATAAAATTTTGCTAAAAAAATCAAAGTTTTCTAAGAGATAGCCTTATTTACTTATTTAACCCCCCCAAAAAGAAATTATCAAACGTATCTAATAACATACCAGTTAGGCATGCTTTGCCACTACTGTATAAAACAAATGGCATAGAGCAGGCCTTTCACAAATCATTTTCTTCTGAATTAAAGTCAATTTGTAAAGCCACAAAAAATTTAGAGACAAATTATCTTATGCCTAGCAAGTCATCCTTGATTTGAAATCATTCACTAAATTAAGATCAGTGAAGGCATTTTTGATAAATTTAGCAAAGGTATATCTTAGAGAAAGAACTAGGACATTTTCCTTAGAATGTTCTTGTTTTCTGAATGACTTCTCTAATTCAAAATTCCAACTTCAAAAATTTTTTAAATTATAAGACACAAAGCATGTTTTCATTTTTTCTCGTATCTAACAAGTAATATGTTTGAATTTAATGAGTCCATAAGACAGTTAAGCTAGAAAAAAATTAGACTATGAGACTAAAAATAAAATGTCAATATAAAAATGAAAGTTAAAAGGTATGTACATGTTCATGCAATATATTTCTCACTGACACTGACAAAAAGCAAAGCTGTTTTCCTGGATATAATAATGAAGAAATAGATACTTCATTATAAAATATAGAATTAACTATTTCTAACAGAAACACTTCCAAGAGCATTTCAACAACTAAAGAAAAAAAACTTTGTAAAATGCACAACTAGCCTTCATCTTTTGCTAATAAAATTGTGTTACACTGTAGAGCTCTATTGGTATGGCTTAACAATAGGCACAGATAAAATGTCACCTGCAAAAGTCATAAATACCATAAGATTAATTTCTCTAAAACCTATCTCATATGAATTTATCCACGAATGTATGTTCTATCTTTATGATCTTTCAAGTATGAAATATAAGTCAAATGTTTTAATAATTATTTCAGCAAAACTATTAAAACTCATACTAAATCAAAATATGACAGGCTTAAGTATGCCATGCACACATGGGAAATACTGGACTTATAAATTATGCTTTAGAAAACCTTTAAGTCCAGTGTGATCCTGCTGATAGTAAAAAGTAGCTTCAAAAATAAATATAAAGAAAATAAACCTGAAAAGGAATAACTATATGCTGACATACATTTGTATACACATCCTCTAAGGCATCTCAAGAATTTCAAGTTCTTTAAGTAGATGATTCTCATATTTGGGGGAATGAAAGGTTCTCAAAGGAAATACAAAATGTTGAGAGATACTGTTTTCAGTAAAATAACAATAATAATATATTTTGTAGAAAATTTTTCTAATTAATCATTCATTTTCTAAGTAAAAATATGACTTACATTTTATAGAAAATAAGAATTTAAATTATTTTCTACTAAATTTATGTGCTTTGACTTCAGCTGTTCTATACATATAACATTGGCATACTAAGGCATATCTAGAAAAGAAACAATTGATTGAGCCATTATTCAAGGCAGAAAAGTCCCCTGATCCCTGAGTTATACAGAAACTATACCTAAGAAATATCAATTGTATACAACAAAATGAGAGCACTGATATTCCCTGCCACCTTCTCACAGTGCTAGTTACTGTATTTTATGTAAGAATTATGAAGTCATTGTGTTGCATTGAATTTGGCATCCCAATACAGTCACAGAACAAAGCCACAGCCTGAGGAATGACTTACTCTTCCCCTGTAGGTTCAGTCATATAAGAATCCAAAGAAAAAGTAACTTAGAAGGAAAGTATTAAGTAAGCAGGAAAGGAAATGACCTCTTCCTATGACTCTCACTTTCTTAGGTCTAGGCCTTAAGTTGCCAAACTATCTGAGCCAATGCTTCTGGGAGGTAAGGCTAAGAAAGAGCTCTTTCACATAAAAGGCAGAGCTTGAAACTCGGATCTGATGCCACAAGGGGCACACCATACCTTATAAGAAAATGTGTTGGTTGCATGCTGTACTGTGTATTTATTTACCTATTGTGATTCCTCTGTCGGGATTTTGCTGCAGGATTTTATGATAGCCTTTAATGCATAATGTATATTTTGAATTTCCCTAGAGGGAATTGTATTTGACAGAGAAATTCTTTTAAAAATGTACTTGACAGAGAAATTCTTTTTAAAAAAAGAAGTCATGTTTTAGGGAAAATAGTTTGTAAAAACTGCCATAGCTTCTAGAAAGATCTTTTTAAATGTTTCAACCTTTACTATGCGATATCAAGGAAAGGTATCTCATGCTTGAGCCAAATGGATAAAAAGGAGCATCAGACACTCTCCTTTTTAAATCAGTGGGAGTACCGGAGTACCTAAAAAGAAAGTGAATTTTGGCAACAGGTGGCGGTGAGAGATCAAAATCATGGCTAAAATATAAGTGTATTAGTAGGAATGAGAAGTAGTGAATGACAGGCAGGAGCAGTGAAGTCAAAGAGGAGTACCTGTCCACATATTTCCAACCAAGGAGGGGAGGGGGTGGGTCGTGGGGGTAGAAAGAAGACAGAGGTGAACTTGTCACTCTCAACAATGAGATAGAATTTTAAGGAACACATGAAATCATATATTTAAATTCTAAGTCATGGGTAGGTTTTGTTAATTCTATATTCCTTGGAGAATCACATTGTTTTTAAAAGAAAAAATAGAAATAAATTTCAATACTGCCATCTTATGAACTGCCATTACTTTCAGATAATCTATGACCTCTTTCCATAGAAAGCATCCTAAAGTCTGGACAAGCTACCTATCTATATTCGTATGCATATGGGCATGTAAGAGGCCCTCCCAATGTAGAAAGACTTTCCCTGTTGCTAACAAAGAGGTAATTAAAGTAGGTTGATCGTTTTCTTTAGATTAATAAACACAACTTGAAGAGAAGAACTCTAGTCCACCAAAAGGCAAGAAATTGGAAAGTGCGTATCTCAAAGGATGAGTTTTATCAAATGCAAAGCAATATCTAGTTGTTGGCAGACAATTCTCTATGAATCTCTACTCGTAGGCATTAACAGCAAATTTTGCTCCAGAACTACTTATTCGGAAATATTTGTATAAACAGACAGCTCTAGAAAGGTAGAGGTAGTGAAGATAAAGACACCCTCCTCCCCTCCCTTGCTTATACTCCAAGAACTTTAATAAATAAATTAACCTTGCCCAAAGAGATGTCTGACCTTTGTCTTTGGCTTTTGCAAGGTTCCTAAGTTTTTGGAATGCCTTGCATGACAGGAGATTCTCTGATTGCCTCAGGGCCTTGGGTCATACCAGGTAATCTAACAATAGGATTTAGGTAGAAATTGTTACTCCATATGTGATTTGAGGTGGGATTCTTCACACAGTTTCAGTTAACCCTCTGGAAGGGCTGGAGACTAACACTGGCCATGTGGGCAGTGGATCATGTTTACATAACAGAGCCTCCATAGAAATGTTGGACACCAAAGTTTGGGTGAGCTTCCCGGATTTGGCAATATTCCATCCATACTGTCACACAGAATTAGAGGGAAAACAAACACAGTCTGTAACTTCACTGACAGAAGAGAATTCAAAGTTCTACACTTGGAACCTTCCTAGACTCTGTCACATGCATCTCTTCCTTTGGCTGATTTTAATCTATATTATTTCAACATAATAAACCATAATCATAAGTATAATAGCTTTTACTAAATTATGTTAGTCCATCCAGTGAATTATCAAAACTAAAGGTGATTTGGCAGCCACTTGGACTTATAATTGATGTCAAAAGTGAGAATGATCTTATGGCTTGTTCCTTAATTTCGCACAGAGTAATAAAGATAATTTTGTTAGTTGCTGTTGTTGTTTTCTCCAGGACAAAGGATGCCAATAGCTTCTATAAGAGGCAGTCTCTTAATTCCAGGGTTCTTCTGTAATATGCCTTTCCCACATGTGCAAGCATCACCTGGCCCTCATCATGTAGCCTCCCCTCACCCCTTGGAATTGGGTCTCAGGGAATAGCATTAAGATGTTACTCTAGCTGCCGCTTTTAGTGTAAAAAACTCATGTCTCTGACCCAGATGATTCATATATTTTATTCAATACCTGTGAAACTGTGGCAGACTCTCTCATTAGCTTAAGTGCAGGGTGAAATCTCAAACCCTTTTGCAATTTTGACTTGATGGTTTAACATGAATCCTAACCATGTCTGACCAACTATTTATCACCCATCTACAGGAAGATTTATTAACTAGAAAATATATTCTAAGAGTGAGCAAATGGCCAGTTTGAAAATGACTTCAAGTTCCATAAGATACTATCTTGAAACTGCAGTGAAGAGGCCTACACGTGCAGTTAAAGAAGCATAATATCAGGCATTTTTGTGAGATACAGACACATTTCACTGCATGCCTGATAAGCAAACTCATTTTGTGGTGTGAACATCCATAGCTCTGCTGCAATTGGCTGTCATGGGGTGCCTGGTAACTTAAGGTGACAGGACCTATTTACTGTGTGACATCCTGTGCACTCTCTTCAGTCTTAATTAAAAACAAACAAAAAACCATCACCCACAAGGTTTTGAAATGCTTATTTTCATGGGTTGCTAAATTTTCCAAATCGAATTCCCATCTAAAAACATTTAGGACTACAAGCTAGCACAGTATGACTGCTTTACAAATGCAGGCTTCCGTGCCTATTTGCATATTTACAATGTCTTCCTAATATAGAGAAGACTCATTCTCAAATTGCACCTAGCAGTGAAGAATGAAAGTTTAGATACACATGGCTAAGATTCTTATAGCAACTCAGTGTGTTTTTAGATTGATATCTACTCTCTAAGCTCCATGAAAGGTCTATCT
This sequence comes from Carlito syrichta, assembly GCF_000164805.1. Classification (NCBI taxonomy): domain Eukaryota; kingdom Metazoa; phylum Chordata; class Mammalia; order Primates; family Tarsiidae; genus Carlito; species Carlito syrichta. The sequence continues at coordinate 109,149 of NW_007079860.1, read as the reverse complement.
ATGTGCAGCTATTATAATTTATATTCAACAATCGCTAAGGGAAATGTGAATGAATGACACAATAATATAAAACACGGTCAACTGAATTTGAAATCCTAGTATGAAATTTATTCAGTTTCTAATTCTTTAGTTTGACAGATGTATATTACCTGCAAATGTCAGTCAGATAAATATAAGGGTCCTAAATGCCAATGTTTCTAGGAATCAACATTTTAAAAGTAAGAATTCTGAATTAAATGTGAATTTGTATAATGCATAAGCATAATTTTTAAAGAGCAAATAATTTCACTAAATTCCTTTTCCTCATTCTCCAGAGTAACCACAATTCCAAACACACACACACACACACACACACACACACACACACACACACATACACACACACACACTGCTATTTCCAGGGCTCCATTTATGTATGCAAGAAAAACATACTATCTCAAATATGAAATATAAACTCATCTGCCTCATAATATTGTTTTAACAAAAACTCCATTAGATCTTCTGTGACACTGAAAACTGACTTTTTAAAGACATTGAAAATAATATTCATATTTTTCTTTTGCAGTAAATACCGTAAAGGACTTTATATTTATGCAAAATAACCATTGATCCTACTAAAAGATAAAAGCTTTTCCCTTCTTTTATCTAGCATATACACTTGCAATTCAGTTCTGATTTGATTTATAGTTTGTTACCATAGTTTGTCACAACTGAGAACCCTAAGTGACTGAGCCTTATTTGCATCAAAACAACTTGATTGTGGTGCATGAGTTGGATAGCTTTCCTATTATTGATGCAATCGTTATCCCACAGCAACAACAGAAAAAGAATAAAATCTCTGAGCCTGACTAGAATAAGTGCAATTCTCACTTTCCTCCTGCTGAGTGAAAACTCCATTTTCATCTAAGCTACAGAATACATCAGTAAACCTAATGGGATCTGACAGTTCATTTTAAATAGTGTCATTAGGTAACAAGAGAAATCTCAGGCTATATTACCCTTGGTCATTTTGATGACTGTTTCTTTTTCTTTCAAAAATAACTGGGACTCCCCATCAAAAAGCTTTCTGAAATTTTTTCTGAGTTTCTTTCTGGATAGTACTTTCACCTCAAATCAATGTTTTAAATAAATGGTTACAAACCACGACTGAGATAGTGAGTCACAGGACAGTATTACTAATGAAGAAAATAATAATAATAATTTGTAGATGTTACAACTTAATGAAATCAAACAAATGGTAAATGGTAAAGAATAAAAAATTAACCACTTCATACAATGCACATTAGTTAAATAACACTGTTGTTGAACATATAATAGACCATTTTCAGGGAAAAACTATGTGATACTAAGATAGCAGAAAAACACTTTGCAAATCCACAAAGTCAAGGATAGTGCCAGTTTTGAAAATAGCTTGGATTTGCATAACATTATAACATTAAATCAAATCTATGTATGAATACATATATACAGATACTACATAGAGAGCTAGAGAGCAAGCAGATGTTACCTACATAAACATGGTAGCCAACATCTGGGAAGACTTCCTTTTGACCATATAATTGGCTGTGTCTTTCCTGGACTTAATCCTTGTAAATTTGGTACTAATAATTTTCACCATTTTACAGACTGGTAAACTCGGATTCATAGTTATTAAGTAACTTGCCCAGAAAAGACAACGTATCGAGTTTGAGATAGAGTTTGAAACCAAGCAATTTGAACCTTGAGCTTGTGCTTTTTATAGTCTCTCAGTATCTTGTGGCAAAGGCACAGAAAAGCTGACATTAAAGACAAGAAAAGTAACTTAACCAAGGTTATAATTGTAATAAGTAATAAAGAAAAGCAGAAAGAGGACTCACTCTTGGTCTATCTCTTACATGACTTTTGTGCTCAGACTTTCTTAAATATCTTTATTTTACTCATGTTGTTCTCTGGCTTCATGCTTTGAACTTGGCAATTTCAACATCGCTTTCTTCCAGTTACTTTCTTTCCACTCTTTCCCTTTCCCTCTTTACTTCCCTATTCATAGTTTCATGCCAGGATGAAAGAAGGCAGTATGTACAACTCTACCATGGTTACAGAGGGAAAAAAAAGTTTATAATCAATAAATGGTGAAATTTCAACTAGTAGGCTTGGTGTAAAACTTAAGTGCAGGATTTTGGAAAACTGAAAGAAGAGTATCTCATAGTTTGGACCTCATTGTCATGTAATTCTTACAACAATCCCTTTATTGTTGTTTCTGTTTTACATATACAGAAACTAAAACTCTTAATAGTTATGCAACTTGCCTAAGGCTGGAGACCTGGGAAATAATAGAGTGGGTATGAGAAGACTAGGTCTGGCAGAAAGTCTGTGCTTTCCTAAGCACTCTGCCATACTGTTTTGTAACCTCACACACATCTACTAGATTTAGAAATTAATACAAATACATCTATTTTAAAATTTTTTGAAAGAAAATAAAGAAGATTAAAACCAGACAGCAATATTTGGAATTCGAAAATACTAATGCTTACATACATACAATTACATTTTCATATTACATTCTTATTTATTACTTTTCAAAGCATTTTAAGAAATATTTGAATGCTCTTTATTTCCTTATAGCTTTGAGGATCTGCAATATGGTAAGTGCATTCCCATGAGGAGAGTAAATGAAAAATAATAGCCTATTAAAGCCTGTGGAAATGGCTTTCTTTTGTCTCTTCCGCATGGGCATCTTCTCCCATGTCATCAAAGTATTAACTACATAAAAAACGAAATAATCTGCAAGCATGACTTCTGCTGTTGTCTATGTCAGCCTTTGAAATACATAATGCTATTGAACAAGCATGCTAATGTTTCTTTGGAGATAAGTTGAGCATTAATCCCATTATCCACTCGTGATATGAGCAAAAATGCAGACTTTTTTCCTCTCAGTGGTAAAACTCTAAAATAGGCCTTATTTATTTTCATGTCTCTATATCCACACAAACTTTATTTAAGATGTCTTTTTTTTTTTTTTTTGAGTTGAAGTCTCACTCTGTCACCCAGACTAGAGTGCAGTGGCCACTCCCAGCCACTGCAGCCTCGACCTGCTGGGCTCCGGCGATCCTTCCGCCTCAGCCTTCCAAGTAGCCGGAATTACAGGCATGCGCTACCACACCCGGCTCATTTTTTGATTTATTGTAGAGATGAGGTCTCGCTGCCCAGGTGGGTCTCAAACCCACGGGCTCAGGCAATCCACTCACCTCAACCTCCCAAAGGCGCAGGATTACAGGCTGAGCCACTGAGCCCGGCTTAAGATGTCTTTAATAAATATGAAATATGTTAATAAATTTAAGAATTCTTATAAATCTAAAATATATGTTTTATATGTATCAGAAAAATCTATTTCACAATACCATTTTTCTATGTCAAATTTGTCTTCCCAGTGATTAGTTCTGACTATCTCACGTTTAAAAATTGTCAGTGGATCAGTATTGCCCACTAGGTAAACAAAGTCCAAAACCTTGGTTTCACACCCAGGTTTATCCTGATATTAGCCAAAATCTATCTGCACAGACTAATCTTCTCCATTCCTTCTACGTGAATTGTGGTCAACATCTGGAATTGTCTGCTTCTTGCCATTTCCACACGTTTGATGTTCTTCCATTTTCCTAGAATACAAGAGCTGCTATCTATAAATAAAAACCCAACCTTGTCTTCAAAATTCAGGTGAATTACCACTGCTTATATAAGTCACATGTTGATCTCTATACCAGAAGTGATAATTTACTACCTCTGATTCCCACAGTATCGTATTTGTACTTTTTTGTAGCTTTTATTTATTTTCTTAGTCAACTCGATTACTATGTATTAGAGTATTGCCATTCCTTATAATTATTTTACAGTTGTCCTAGTCTCCACAAAACATTGATACAGGAAGTAAGTCCTACTCATTTTGTGTCTCGACATAATATATAGTTCATTCAACAAACATTTATTTGCCAGACTTTGAGTAGGGTGCAGAAATACATGCAATGGAGATATGATCCCTGCCTACTTGGAGTATATATTCCAATGGATAACAATTGAGTTATAATAAAAATAAATTAAATTTGTAATTGCAGCCAGAGGTAAAACTGAGCAGTATCTGATCCTATGAGAACATATGGCATGGTATTTCACTACATCAAAAAGTCGCAGAAGATTTTGCTATGGAAGTCTGGGTTGAATTGCTATTTCTTCATTTAGCATATGTGTACTAAGAGCCTACTAAGTTCCAAATAATGTTTTAGGTACTTGGGATGAATCAGTGAACTCATGTCTTCTTTAGTGTTATATTCTAGGGAAAGAGTTTTTTTATTTTTGTTTTTTGAGTTGGAGTCTCACTCTGTTGTCCAGACTGGAGTGCAGTGGCACACTCCTAGCCACCGCAGCCTTGACCTGCTAGGCTCTAGCGATCCTTCCGTCTCAGCCTTCCAAGTAGCTGGAACTACAGGCATGTACTACCACGCCTGGCTAGTTTTTGATTTATTAGAGACGAGGTCTCGCCAAGTTGCCCGGATGGGTCTCGAACCCGCGGGCTCAGACAATCCACTCGCCTCGGCCTTGCAAAGTGCTGGGGTTACAGGCTGAGTCACTGAGCCCGGCCAAGAGAAAGAGTTCTTAAACATTTTCATGGCCTGCATCCCTTTGCTAATTTTGAAATACTTATAGGCACCTCCTTGGAATTATGTTTTTAAGTGCATAAAATAGCAAGGATTGTAAAGAAATGGCATTATATTGAAAACTGCATCTAAAATATTTTAAACAAAATTGTCATATAGTAATATATGTTTATGCTTTTATGAATTTAGATATAGAAAATTAATTTTAAAAGGTTACAAAAGAAATTATACTACACTTTATTGTTTAAAATAAGCTAAATCAAAGCTATCAAACAGTAAAACAACAGAAGTAAAGTTTTTCAAGTGAAAACTTTTTTTAAAAAATCCCAGTGTAGCTGAGGACAATGGTGACAATATAGCTACTTATCTCCCACAAAATCTACAAATAGGAAAAAAGAGAAGGAAAAGTAATCTACATAAAAAAAGAGAAAGAAAAATAAATTCTATGTAAATTCTTCAAGCACATCTTAAAGATAGAGAATATCAAAACTGCATAATAACTGTGAGTGAAAAAGAAAAATCAAGGAATCTTAGGGAAGCACCTCTCCTTCTCTAGTCCTATCCATTAGTTATATGAAAACAAGTATGGGCTGAGAAAAAAGGGTGGAGAAGACAAAAGAAGGAGTGATTTACAACAATCACTGGGAAAAATAACATTACCCTATATCTGAAAATAACGAAAAAATGTCTTTGCAGATCAGAGCAAGGACTACAGAGAAGGGATTTCAAAGTAAGCACAATTTGAAAAGTCAAATGCCTTTTAAAGAGACATCATTTAAAAGATAGGTGTGATTTAAAACAATGGAGTAGATGAATATAAAGATGAACTACTTGAAAAACATAAATTGTGAGAGAGAGAAAAAAAAGTGAGAGAAGTATACTTTGGTTATTGGGTGATAAAAATAAGAAAATTTAGGGTATTGCAAAACAAAATGTGAATCATAAAACTGGAGGATTCACACCTCCTTCCCCACCACCAAAACAAATACACAAAAGTTCTATAAAGTACCTGGATTTGCTACCTTGAAATAAAAGAAGCACTTAAATTAGGAATGTTGTATAAAACACCAATAGCATAAAGAAGAAGAGGAAAGTAAAGTTCTTACTAAGCTATTATAGAGAAGTAATAAAACTCTCCATACATATCAACTGAGAAGAATTTTCTCATACAAAGCAACCACAAAGCAGAAGAAAACTGTTAAGAAAAACACGATGCAGAATTAATATTCAAATAAGACTAATGGAATAAAAACCACCTTGATTTAGAAAATCATAAATAAAAACAGAAGTGGAAAAAAGAAATGAATAAATAGAAAATAGTTGCTTGACCTCAGGAAAGAAGTAGGAGAAAAAGACAAAATTACTCTGTAATGAAGAGTATATTATAAAATGCCCAAGAGAGAGAAACTCAAATAAAAATTTACTAAGTGTCATTGAAGAAAGGCAGGAAAATAATCAAAAAAGTGGAAGTGACACAAAAAAGTAAAAAGAATCAGAGATAAAGTACTGGAAATGTAAGACAGGCAAAGAAGAATTAATGTTTAATATATCAAATTTGTTAATTTGATATAAGAAAAGTATAACAATGTAACAGAGGTCATAACTGAAAGTATAAAGCAAGAAAATCACTCAGAGAAAGAAAAAGATCAGAATCTACATATTAAAAGGGTCTATCTGAAAAAGTGAACTCAGAAAATTACTCTGGAATCTATCCTATTAAAATAGTTTGCAAAGATAAAGATAAAATCTTCAAGCTTTCCAGGAATAAGTGGTAAATAATTTACAAAGGTGAGATAATTAGATTAGCACTAGGTTTTTCAAAACTAATGCAAAAATCAAAGAAACAAACAAATAAAAAAGTTTAATAGAATATTTAAAAATAGAGAGGGGTTTTTAACATACAGGGACTTTGGGTATTCTGCTTTCATCAGCCCTCCTTAAAGAATATACTACCAATGAACTTCACTCAAATTAATGATAGCAATAACTATGGAAGGTAGCTAGAATTTCCCTCATCCTATAAACAAAAACAAATTAATTTGGTTAAAAAAATTAAGTGAGAAGACTAAATTCAAAGCAGCATCAGTAACAACTGGGATTTAACCCAGATCTTCAGTTACATCTGAGGATAATTATACCCAGGTCTTTAATATTCAAGCCAATGTACTTTCCACTAAGCCATAGCTTTCTCTTCATGCTAGAATAATCAAGATCAAGCTAGAGAATCTAGGTACATGTCAAAGTCCAAACTGCCAAACACTCAAATATCTAGTTGTCTCCAGGGTATAGTAATCAGATGAAAGCCAAGCCATGTAGCATGGCATAAACCATAAGTATGCTTTTATCAATTACAGTATATATACTTTGTCCCCCCACCTATCTTGCAAATATGTGCAGATATTCCTAATTATCAAAGCCCTTCCTAGTTAAAGGAGAGGAGATCTAAAGTATTTTTAAGTGGAATATCAGTGCCAACATGTCATAGTTCATATGTTACATTATAATCAAGGCATATTATTTTCAAGATATAATATAGTCAAGCCACTTAACTGCAGCCTCCATCTTCTCATATGTGCACATGTGATTAATGCACCTATTAGAATTCCTATAAAGAATAAGTTAAATTCTCTAATTAAAAACAAAATGTCTGAATATTAAATAGACAGGTTATTCAAAATAGTTTTCCCATTGATGCTTGTTTAAAAATGTATTTTGTCTCCCTGTATCATCCTACACTGTTATCTGTGACTCTTCATATATATAGAAAGCAAACTTTCAGTGATATGTATTGAACTCCTATTTGCTTGGAACTGTTCTATCATTAATGTATACAGAGAAAAGTGATCCCTGTCCTATGATGCTTACGTTGTAGCCATGAACCAGTGTAGTTACAGATGTGACAAGGCTGCTCAAATGTCCTCTTGTTGAGAACACGCTCAACCTTATTTATTGGTTCTCTGTGCTAATTTGTAATAATTATGTTTTTTTAAAAATTGTCATACAATTATATGAGCTTTGCTACCACTAAAATATATAAAATGATCTTTAATGCCCAGATTACCAAAGCTCTACCAAAAAACTGGTGGAAAATATTGCACAGGATGTTTTTAAATGCCATATAAAAATTTCACGTTTAGTCTTTTCCAGTATTAACAGATTATAGATATATATAGTATATATGCTACGTATATATTAAAATCCCTTAATAATATATTTATAATTTGATAATTAACATTATTTTCTTCAAATACCTGATGAGTCTAAGAACTGATACATCAGAATAGTGCAGCTCAAAATTTCACATGCGTAAGATAAACTTGAGGATAGCATTAATATACAGATTCTGACTCAGTAGATCCCAGATTCTCCATCTCTAGTTCCCAAATGATACAGATGCTGCTGGTCCTTGGACCAGATTTTCAACAGCAAGTCATTTGAGAACACATGAATGCAGATGCTAATTGATGAAATGAAATCTAGGCATGTGTGAAATAAATGATACATTTTGGTAGGCATTAAATCTAACCCGAAAATATTCTATACCCAAAGGTAGACATTATTTAATATCACTAAACATCAGAGAAATGCAAATCAAAACCACAATGAGATACCGTCTCACACCAGTCAGAATGGCTATTATTGAATTGAGATTCCAGAAGCAAAACCTCAATTTCTCAACCAACTCATCTTTGACAAGGCCTCCACCACCTACCACTGGGGAGAGGAGAACCTATT
>NW_007079860.1:70157-100664 GCF_000164805.1 Carlito syrichta | reverse complement strand
GAACAAACCCCGAAACCCACAGGTCATAAGAGAGAAGATAGACAAGTGGGACCTTATTAAACCGACAAGCTTCTGCAAGGCCAAAGAAACCATCAAGAGAGCAGGGAGACAGCCTACAGACTGGGAAAAAATATTTGCCAACACCAGGTCTGACAAAGGCTTAACATCCTGGATCTACAAGGAATTAAAACGTGCTGAAAAGAAAAAAACAAACAACCCCATTATCAAACGGGCAAAAGATATGAACAGACACTTCACAAAAGAGGATATCCAAGCAGCCAACAAACACATGAAGAAATGTTCAACCTCACTAATCATCAGGGAGATGCAAATCAAAACCACACTGAGATACCACCTAACTCCAGTCACAATGGCAATTATCAACAACTCAAAAAATAACAGCTGCTGGAGAGGGTGTGGCAAAAAGGGAACACTTCTACACTGTTGGTGGGAGTGTAAACTAGTGCAACCTCTGTGGAAAGGAGTGTGATGATTCCTAAAAGCTTTAAATATCAACCTCCCATATGACCCCGCAATCCCCCTACTGGGATTATACCCTGAAGAACTCAAATCACTCTATAAAAAAGATACCTGCACATGTATGTTTATCGCAGCATTGTTCACAATAGCAAGAACCTGGAAACAACCATGCTGCCCATCAAAAGAGGACTGGATTAAACAAATGTGGTACATATACACGATGGAATACTATGCAGCCATAAAAAAGAACAAAATCATGAATTTCGCAGCAACCTGGATGGAACTTGAGTCTATAATACTGAGTGACCGCTCACAGAAACAAAGATCCGAATATCACATGTTCTCACTCATATAATGGACCTTGAACATCCAATGTAATACTATAAGAAAATGACTGATGGTACTGGGAAACTATGGGGGGGATGGGATTAACAGTAGCAAATATCTGTCTGGGGAAGGGGAAACACCTCTTATCAACAGGGTGCCTGAATGAAACGTAATTGTACACCTAACCCTTAACTGTACCCCACAAAACCATAATAAAAATATTGATTTAATAAAAAAAAGAATGACTATTATTAAAAAGCATAAAAACAACAGAGGTTGGCAAGGTTGCAGAAAAAAGGGAACAGTCCTCTACTCTTGGTGGAAATGTAAGCTAGCATAACCTTTGTGAAAAGCAGTTTGGATATTTCTCAAGAAAATAAAAATAGATTTACCATTCAACCCAGCAATCGTACTCCTGGGTATATACCCAAAGGAGCATAAATCATTCTACCAAAAAGGTATCTGCACATATACATTTATTGCAGCATTATCCACAATAGCAAAAACATAGAACCAACCTATGTGTCTATCAACAATGGACTGGATAAATAAAATGTATTACACATACACCATGGATTACTATGCTGCCATGAAAAAGGAATGAAATCACGGTACTTGCAGCAACATGGATGCAGCTGGAGACCATCATCCTAATTTTCACAGAAACAGAAAATTGAATACCACGTGTCCTCACTTATAAGTGGGAGCTCAACACTGAATACAGTGAGCATAAGGATGAGAACAACAAACACTGGGAAGTCCTAAAGGGGAAGGGGAGGATAGATGCTAAAGGTTGAAAAACTACCCACTGGGTACCACACCCACCACCTAGGTAACAGACTCAATAGAAGCCCAAACCTCACCACACAATGCACCTATGTAACAAACCTACACATGTAACCCTTGAATCTAAAAATAAAAATAAACAAAAACTCCATAGTAATAATGATGGGTGTTTTTTTTGTTTTGTTTTGTTTTGAGTTGGAGTCTCACTGGGTCGCCCAGACTGGAGTGCAGTGGCCGCTTCTGGCCACCGCAGCCTCGCCTCCTGGGCTCCAGCGATCCCTCCTCAGCCTTCTGAGTAGCCGGAATTACAGGCACACGCTACCACGCCCAGTTGATTTTTTGATTTATTGTAGAGATGAGGTCTCGCTGCCCAGGTGGGTCTCGGCCTCAGGCAATCCACTCACCTCAGCCTCCCAAAGGCGTGGGATTACAGGCTGAGCCACCAAGCCCGGCATGATGGGTACTTTTCATAAACATATTTTTAAATTGGTGCTTTTTTAGAGTAGCAAAACATGTGGAAATGACAAAAGAGAAGCCTAATAAAACTATCAGGTTCATCTGGCCTAGACACAAAGGAAAATTTTATACATAAGATGAGTAGTTAAGCATAAAGGTGATACAACTACAATGCCCAGTTTGTAGAACAGTTAATATTTCCTCCTTACAGTGCAATGTGGATTGATTATCTATCCTGAGTCATTTAAAAGACTAATGTTAAATCTTCAATAGCATTATATCATCTATCTGTTTTTTGTGTCTTTCTGTGTGAGAATGTAAAATAGTTATTCATTTATATTTACCTTAGACTTCCAAGATCCACTTTACCAAAAGTAAGAATGAGGCTCTTCAATAGTAAAGTTTTAATAAAGAGAATATGTAAAAATGGCAAAACAAGCTGGCACATTTTTTTTATTACCAATGCCCAGCCTAGTGACAACTGTGAATAGTAAACAGTTGCTTGACCTGTACATTGATTGCATTCAATAGTACAACCAACTCAAAGACCTGATACTGAAGCAGTCTATAAACTTCAGGCACATAATTACTTTCAGGTTGATTTGAATAGTAAAAGAGATACTCTTTTATTATTTCAGGTTGATCTGAATAATAAAAGGGATATTCTTTGTAAAGCATCAGATAGGATATGTGGAACATTCAGCTTATGGAATCATTTAGTCAAGTCCCTGGAAAATAGTAGACACAATAAATCAATGTCATTTTTGATGACATTGATTCTAAAAGAACCAATCACTGAATCAATAGTTCATCAATAAATAAAATACTCCCAAATACTAGAATACAGAATCCTAGGACATTTACCTTCCATAATTTAAAGAAATGCTAAATAACTTCTATGAGAGGATTATTGGGGAAAAAGCAAAAATTGAGTCATTGGGTCTTCACAAATCCATCCATAAAACTAGGACAGACAAATCAAAAATCCCTAGACATATATTACAAATCCCAGTTATAACTTTAAATAGTTATGAACTCCAAAAAATACAGTGGGTGAATAAAAACCACTGATAGCTACACAATCTGCAAACTATCAGTTCTGCAAAGGAAACCAGGGTAAAGCAATTGGTCTTCTGGTGGCCCTGAGAGTCCAATTCATCAGAAGAGAACTCTGGGAACCATAGTGAGTCAATTCAAGAATGGCAGTAAAACAAAGAGAAAATTTTGCAGACTCAAATGTGTGGGTGAATGCAAGGGAACTCTGGCACAGTCAGAAGATAGTCAAGGAGCCTGATCCCTGTGAAATCTCAAAACTAAAAAACCTAAGTTTATTTTCCAGACAAAGTTCTACTACACTAGAAAGACACCAGAAAGTAACCCCTAGGAGTATAATCGAAATTGACCTGAACAAAAACAATAAGAACAAAGATAGAAAAGTTCAAGGGAGATACCTGGGGTTGAGGGCAATGGTATAGAGGAGGAAGATGCTCAAAAGCACACGATAATCTAGTCAATAATTTTGAGAAATAACGGTATGAAGATCAAAAAAAAAAGGGAAGGTTTAGCAGTATGAGTATGCTAGAAAAGGTATTCTACCCAAGTCTTCTCTCTATAAAACTAACTTCCTTTAAATATAAAAAGTAGAAAATAATTTTGGTAGAGTTCCATACAAAATTATTTTAATAAAAAGAAAAGATGAAGCAGAATACCTAGAAACACAGGCTTATCCATCCATTCACCACTGTGTATGGCTGTGTTCATGCTACAACAGCAAATGTGTGACAGATACCACATGCTATGCAAATCTTCTTTTTCTTTTTAGATTATAAAATACAGTTTGTTTAGAAAGTAAATGAGAGCAAGAGAGAGAGAGAGAAGATTTACTTCCCTAAGTCAGGGGAGGGGGTATGCAATCTTAAAATAATTACTTTACTTTACAGAAAGTTTTGCCTTCTCAGATCTAGAAGACCATCACAAAAAGCTCCAAATTTTAAAGGCTGAGTAGAAAAGGGTAGAAGGGTAGAAACGGAGTATAAAAATAGATTCAGAGAAAGAAGAAAAAAAGAGGAACTATAGAACCACAAATGCCAAAAAAAAATATTTAAGGTGGCAGACATGATTGTTTCCAAATTTTCTAGGCCCATGTAAAAAGGAAGATTGAAATGTTCCTGCTGTACTTAGAGATATAGAAATCATTTAATTGGGAAGTAAATGGTATGTGAAAATGGGGGAAAAAAATGTGAACTCACTCAAGACATCTAGCTTTGGAGAATTTTTAGAGACAGGGCAATACCTGGAGAAGGCTATGTGGTCACATCAGTTAAATAAGCAGCCTTTTAATTTATAAAGTTACTAAATGTTCTTTCATATTGCACTATTACTTACTATTAAGTATAAAGTTTGCCAAAAAGAGCTTATAGGAATATGTTCTCTTTATTCTTATGAGATGCATGTATCTTTTAAAATCAGATTCTAAGAAGTTAGTTTTATACTGCTTTATTGTAAACACCTTTCCAATCTAACCATGGTTTCAGTGTAATCCTTTTTGTATCATATGATACAAACTGTTGAAAGTATGTACTTACATAGGTCATGCTGGCAGATTCCGTATGTGGTGCCAATTGAGTAAAATTTAATAAGAAAATAAGTACCTCACTGGTCAAAGATTCAACTGGCAAATTATGTGTTTTTGCCAAGGAGTTCATATTAGTTTTTTATGGAATTTTCAGTGATGCAATTTAACAATATCATACACTTGGGTACAAAATAGCTCCCAATTTGAAATAACTTATTCTCAGTTCCAAATCAGCAAGTGTTTCCTCACTATTCTGACCATAAAAACAATTCAAGCATGTAATTATCCTTTAAATAATTGACATTGAAAGGTGAAAAAAAAAGTATGTCCCTTTCTTCTAACTGATTTGAAAAGCTTAATAGTTTGTTAAATAGGCTTGTAAAATAAATATTCAGGCTCAGAACCACAAAAAGTAATAAAAAGATACCTGGGGAGTAAGAGCTTGTATTTTTTAAGTAGAAAAGTAAAAAAAAAAAAGGAAATCAGCATATGAAACCCACAGAGGATTTTATTAAACTCAATGAAGAAATCTCCAGGAGGTAAATATTCATTTTTGAGATTTTTAAGGACTTTATAAGTCAAAGCAATTTTTAAAACCAACAATAAAAGTATTTATACAGGGAGAAAAGAGTATTTAGAAAATGTCATTTCCTTTAAAGATCTGTTTTTCATTTTCTACCTTGGCTCCTTGGGGGGAAAAAAGCAAAGAGAAAAAGCCTACTAAAAAAAAACCAACAAAATTTTAATTCCCACAAAACTAATTCATGATGTTGCATGGCTAATAAACAAAAATGAACTAAATTGGTACTAATTGTCAGCCAATTACTAATTAAGGTAAATTATACAAATCTGCTTTTAAGGACAATAATTTGTCTGACTGAAGTAAAATATTTGTTTCTGACAGTATTACAGTATTAAGTTTCCTAATTAGGAGCACATAGTTGAGCACAGTTTCATTGACATCAATAGTCTATGAAAACTGATAAGATGGTTAATCTTTTCAGCAGAAACTGCAGAAAATACAATGACTAATAGCTTGTTTAGATTCTGTTCTGCATTTCTCCATTATACTCTCAATTATATACTTGAGGAACCATGTCCTTACCCATCTTGGCATCACCAAGTATCTTATCCAGTGTCTGTCACACAGGAGGTGTTTGATGAATGTCTATTTAGTTTCTTGAAGATTATCTACATAATGTAGTTCATTTTGGCTTTTAATCTCAATGCACAGAATATACTGCCACGTACATAAAAGTGGAGGTAAAAGTTATGTGAGATCCAATCAGGTCTTCTCTATCTTTAAAGGAAATATATATATATTCTAGGTATGGCTTCTGAGAGCTCTAAGAAGTTGTAAACTCTTGAGTGGTTGTGGGATAATACCTTCTCTGTTTCCTTGATAGAGTAATGCTCTCTAAAAGAATAGAGAGTCATCAAGTAGCAGCTTGTAATATTTTGTCCAACATAACTGTTATGAAATTAGAACAACAATTATTAGAGGAGTTGAAAAGTAACTGAGATTTATGTTATTATCTTCAGAAATTGAACACATCTTAATATCCATATTCTGTTAAATGTTGATAACAGGCCAATGGCAAAAATAAGCAGCATATTCATACTCTTATCTGTAAAAACAGCTAGTTTCTGTATACTGTTTTTAAGTGATTGTCAGAGAAATAAGAAGGGAGTATTATCAGTCCTCTTTAGGAAACATCAATAATAGTTGGGTCATTATGCCATTAAAACATAATGATTACAAAGTCAAATTGCCCCAGAAACACAAAGTGTAGATTCATATAATACAACCTAAGATCTGAAAGAAAAAGGATTATTTGTCTTATTTTTGTTTTCTCATCATGCCTGAGAGTGAATTATGCAAGATGCTTACTAAATATTAATTTAACCAACAAGAATAGTTTATCACAAGTTTTAGAATCAAAGAGAATACCTGGTTCTATGATGTTTAGTTGTCCAGTACACAAATCATTATATTGAGAACAAAAGTACAACACAAAAAGATTCTGAAAATCCTTTCTCAATCATTTGCAAGTGTCAGATTAAGCATGATTTCCAATTTCCATAATTGATTGCAATGTAAACAAACACCAATTTCCAGTTTTGATTATAAGTAAAATCCCACCTAAATATTGAAAAAAATACTATAAACAAATGTAAGTCTAAAATTTTAAGACAAAAGTATGTAGAAAAAGAGAATTCGTTTTACCGCATTCAAAAATTTAGATGATGGGCAAATGTAAAATGAAAGTATTTAAATTATAAACTATCTGAGAATAACTAGATATAATCATTTAAATTTCAAAAAGAAAAATTTAATTTACTCTCAAAAACAGCTTTATTTTCACCACATCACTAACTTCCTGAATTACTTCTTTAAAGTACCATTTCATCAGTCATTTAACAAAGCATTGGAAAACATAATGTAAAAAATTGCGTATTACAGACAAGGTGATTTAATAAGCTTTTAAAACTTTCCTACACTACATGTGGAATGAATAAGTTGCATGTAACAATCTCAAGATGCATAGATGAAATTTCAAGCAAATTTTCTGTCTCAGGTGACTAGGAAAAAAATAACTGAGTAATGTGTGTTTGACAGACAAATTTACTTTTATAGTAAGAGCAAATAGCAGTACTAATCAATATGTAATCTCTACAGGTAAATGTATTGATCATGAATGAAGTAATGTGAATTCTTTAAAGTTTGGCTGGAGTAAATGAATTCTAATCCATAATATCCATGAGTTATGAATAAAATCAAATTACTAAAATTGTACTGCTAAAGACAAACTTCTAAATCAAACTGACTCCACCAAGGCAAAACAATGCAAAGTCCAGATTCTTCTATTAGTTGGGTATCTACATCATATTTGTGTGATCATAGTTTTATTTAGATGCTACTTAGTATAGACTTTTATTGGTAGGAGATAGGGCAGAAAAGAGAAACTGGTGTGAATTACTTAATATACAAAGGTCAAAAAATAATTTCATAAGTCAATAATGAAAATCATAGACTACCTTTTAAGCAAGTGGAATAGAATAAAAATCTGTACAACATGCCACACAACTATTTCTTCACCTGCATTTACATAATCGTTGTACTCCCAAAATGTATATTTTCATAGTGTAAAAGCCAGCTTAAAAGTGGCACAATGGACCAAGAAAGTCTGTTCTACTGCCTAGAATGAATACATAAATAAAAAAATGGAGCAAGTGCCACTTTCAAGTTAAATTTCATTATGAATAGCTGTTTGTATGTTATCATCATTCTCCTCGGTCAAATATTGATAAAGATTCACTCTTTAAATCATTATAATTTCTCCTATGCTGTCAGCAAAAAAGATTTAATATAATGATAAATAAATGGAGAATAGTATGTTTTTCTTCTAAGACTTGTATATTATATGTAAAGCTTTAAAAACTATTATAAGCTTTCTTTATTTCTACTTAAAAAATAACATCAATTTATTGGAATTGCTGCTACATACAATAGCTACAATATAGTAATTTACATAAACCTCATAAAAGGCAGGATATATGAGATATAACAAATACATAAATGGACAATTCTTTTTAAAAAATCAGGCTTCTATGTTAGTAATTTAAATTATATACGTTTTGGAAATTGTATTCACCAGTCTAGCTTTGATTTAATTTTAGCTAATATAAATTCCATTTTACTGAAAGTACAGTGAGCCTTGATTTCTTTGGGAAAGAAATTGTGCTGGTAAGAGACTGTCCTGACTTATGTTAAAAATGACAAACATAGTTAATAATATAACCTAACATTTAATAAGAATTATTATCAAAAAGCTGCACTGGCATGAGTTTTTTTTTTTTGGATTACTTCTCCAATTTAATTCTCACAAAAAGCCTTGTAATGTTACCTAAGTTACAGGTGAGAAAACTGAAGTTCATGGCAGTTACGTCCTCTGGGCCAAGTGAGAAAGCTGTAATATAAACCCAGCTGACTCCAAAACTTGTTTTTATTATTTTTTAAATAATACATCACAGTGGGTTAAGGTGGCCAATTTGCTTGGCAAAACAAATCCAGGACAGTAAGATAAGAGTGTAAGTTAGAAGTAAAGAGAGAATCTAGGAAGGATCAAAGCAGCATTTTATCTTCTTTGGGTTAGTGGAAATTATGTTATAGATACCTTCTCAATGGCTAAAGGAAATATATTTCTACCTAAGACATATATTAAGTAACTTTAAAGAAGTAGAAAATTGTAGCTATTGGCCAGGCTCGGTGGCTCAGCCTATAATCCCAGCGCTTTGGGAGGCCGAGGTGAGTGGATTGCCTCAACCTGGGGGTTCAAGACCAGCCCAGGCAACTTGGTGAGACCTCATCTCTACAATAAATCAAAAATTAGCCATGCATGGTAGCGCATGCCTGTAGTTCCGGTTACTTGAAAGGCTGATGCGGAAAGATCACTGGAGCCCAGCAGGTCAAGGCTGCAGTGGCCAGGATTGTGCCACTGCACTCCAGTGTAGGCGACAGAGTGAGACTCCAACTCAAAAAAAAAAAAAAAAAAAGAAAGAAAAGAAAAGAAAAAAGAAAAGAAAACTGTAGCTATTACAAGAAGAATATAAAAAAAAATTCGTAAAATTAAGTAGGTATCTTAACTAAAACACTGGAAGACACGAATACCTAATCATATCTTGCTATATAATAATAAAGTTGCAATGAACATGAAAAGTAAATATTTCATGATAATATAATGATTAAGAGATAGAGAAAAAAAATTCGGAAAATGGTGGTGGGCATGCAAATTTTGAAACAAAGATACAAAACCTAGTAGGTTATTAAAATAACAAAGTATAACAAAACTCAAATTGCTATTTGAGTAATAATAATTATTATTATGTAATAATACAATGGTACCATTAATTGCTATATCAACTGTTTTCATCTGAGAGCTTTGACACCTTCACAAAAATCTAAATTTACAAAGATTATTTTTTAAACAGATAGGAATATAAAAATATTCAAGGCATTTAACTATCTTTTATGTTAAATAAAAACATATTCAGAAATTATTACTATTTCATTAAAGCACCTAGAAAAGATAAAAGAAAGACATAATTTGAACAGGCAGGAAACAGCAAACATATTATACCTGACTGACTTTAAGCACTGTTTTTATTTGAATATGAAACTAGTGATTTTTACCTCGAATGAAATGTGCTTAATTTTCTTAATAAAAATGGCTACATCATATCTTTTATGAATTTCATATAGGAGAAAGTCACAAATATTGATTCAATAAAACAGAATAGTCCTTTTCCCTTTGGTTTTTGAAATAAAATAAAACACATACACATTCACAAAATTATTTTGAATATTCCTCTTCCTGAAGAAATTTTAAATTAATAGACCCAGTGCATTTAATGTACACTTTATTTTTGGAAGAGATTAATTTTGATCTTAATAATTAATATTACATAAATTGAAATATGTTAGACTTCAAAATATGTACACTGTTAAAGAGTCAGAAAGAAACTAAACCTTAAAAAGAGTATTTAAAATTTTTTTTTCTTTTTGAGTAGGAGTCTCTGTCACCCAGACTGGAATGCAGGGGCACACTCCTGGCCATCGCAGCTTCAACCAGCTGGACTCCAGCGATCCTTCCACCTAAGCCTTCCAAGTACCTGGAACTACAGGCGTGCGCTACCACACCCAGCTAAGCCACCGAACCAACCAAGTATCTTAATATTAACTGCCTGGCATTTCTACTAGGAATATAAACTCTGTCAGTAATTTGCTTGATTTTAAGTGAAGAGATTAAATTTCATATATCTTTTCTTGCTTTCACTGTCCTTTCTGTCACTACAACTAGATCCTCAATATTGGCAGTTATAATTTGATTGATTGCAGGAAAAGAGAGTGACAAAATTAGAGAATTTAAGAACAACAAAAGCATGCGAGAACAAAAAAGGAGACTAAATTTCATTTGTCTCATTTTTGTAGTAGTAAAAAAATTAATCTTCATATTGAAGAACTGAAGAATTCAAGAATTCTATAGATACAAGGTGCTTGCATTTTGGAAGTTATACTCCACAGTTTTTCTGCTAGCTCTGCTCCAGCTGTCTGTCCCTTGGTTTAACAATTGGATGCTAATATGGAAGCTTGCTGTGGTGACACTTAAGTCTTATCTGCCTTGAAAACAGGCCTGAAATTGTCATTATCATTATAAAAAAGTTGTTTCTCATGACTAAGCTTGAATCTAATCAAGTTACTATTGTATCTTCACAAAGTGATCTCATCTTTAAGGATTTAAGACACAAGGATAAACACAGGATTAACTCATTCTCAGAATTTTTCCCTACTTTTGCCCTTACTCTCATAAATATATGCATCATTTTTCAACTGGTTGTGTTGAGCTATTATGACTTAAAACATCATAAATATTACTTAGTATTGCTAGGCATATCTTAGAAATATGCTCCATCACTCCACCCAGGTTTTCAACTTCATCAATACAGGATATACTATTCAAATAGTGACATCTTTAGCTTAATACTACATACAGAAAGAATCCCTCTTTTTAAAATTTATTTATGTATTTATTTATTTTTTATTATTTGGAAACAAAGTCTCACTGTGTTGTCCAGACTGGAAAGCAGTGGTATGATCATAGTTCACCACACCTTCGAATTCCTGGGCTCTAACAATCCTGCTGCCTTGGCCTCCTGAGAAACTAGGAACACAGGCACATACAGCCAAGCTCACGTAATTAAAAAAAAATATTTAGTAGAGATGAAGTCTCACTATGTTGCCCAGGTTGTTTCCAAGCTCTTGGCCTCAACTAATCCACCCATCCTTAGTCTTTCAAAGTGCTGGGATTACAGGTGTGAACCACCATGCCTGTCCAGAATGAATTTCATAATTATATGTCCATAATAATTATTGTTGGCATTTTATAGTGATTTTTCAGATATTCCTTTCTCTCAATTCTTCCTCAAACTTTTGGAAAAATCATCATACTTTTCAAATCCATTATAGAGCTTGGAAAATCATGACAATCATCTTTGTAGATGATGAAACTAATGTGTGCAAACTGCTAGTAGGAGTAGAACCTAAAGTTCCTAAATCACAGAACTGGATATTCTTTCTATTTTACTTCTATATACTACTGTATACTACTAAGAATGATTTTTAAAAGTCTATAATTTCAAATACAATGCTATTTGTGATTAAATTAACATACTTATATAATCACTGCATATAAGTGGTTATATACAGGGGTGCCAAGAAAACTTATACACATTTTAAGAGATGCTATCTATGTATTACTTTTTGAAGTTGAATTGAATTACAGTAGCAATGTGTAGTATGACATTCGCCAACTGTGCTTCCACCATTTTCTTTGACTGTCTTTCCTGCCACATGGTGATGCTAGCATTCATTTGATTCATGTCATCTTTTGAGTGAACATCATACTTAACATGTGTATACATTTCTGACACTCCTTGTATGTTACATTTAAGAGAAAATGTAAAAATGTTATCCTTTATTTGGCAACTAATGAATTCGAGTTATAAGAAGTTGACCTTGACATAGAATAAAAGCTGGTTACCAGACAGGAAATCTAGAAGCCAGTTAATTCAATTGTTTATGAAATCACAGTAGAACCAGAAATAATTTTAAATTGGTGATTAATCATCTATCTTATTGCCTTCTTTGGTGTCTGATTTCCAGCTCTGTCAATTATCAGCTCATAAATGTGAGCCATTTATCAATTCCCTATTTTCTTAATTAGTAAAACAAGTATTTTGGTTATTTAATAGTTCTGTTGTAACAATTATTGGAAATGTTCTAAAAATATTTAATATTATACCTGGCTTGAAATACCAGTCAATGATAACTCAATTTTGCCATTGCCAACCTCAAACCAATATACTGCTAACCTGAAGATCCTTTTAAAGTTCCTCATCTATTGACAGGTTGGCTATAGATCTGGGAGTAGGGATAAAGCTAAAGAAGAGGGCAAATAAGTATAGTATTTAACATCAGAATACATTAAAACAAAGAGTCAATAATCATAGAGGTTGTAAACAAACCACTCCAAGTAAGAGACTAAATTTAAGGAAGAAGTAGAAAATAATCATTCAATTCATATTTAATTCTGTGTAGAAAATATAAAGGCAGCCTGGCTTGGTGGCTCAGCCTGTAATCCCGTGCCTTGGGAGGCTGAGGTGAGTGGATTGCCTGAGCCCGTGGGTTTGAGATCCACCTGGGCAACTTGGCGAGACCTCATCTCTACAATAAATCAAAAAATCAGCCGGGCATAGTAGCGCATGCCTGTAATTCCGGCTACTCAGAAGGCTGAGGCGGAAGGATCACCAGAGCCCAGCAGGTCAAGGCTGCAGTGGTGACCGGGAGCAGCCACTGCACTCCAGTCTGGGCGACAGAGTGAGACTCCAACTCAAAAAAAAAAAAAAGAAAAAAGAAAATATAAAGGCATTATTTCTATCATCACAAAATTTCTTCTTATAAAGGAACATTTATAAACACAAATTGTAATGTATGCGTTATGTTCTACATTGGAACATAAAAGATAAGGAAAGTGTGAGGAACGTCTGTGAGAAAGTTTTCACAGAAGAAAAAGTCATCATAGAAGTGGTAATGTTTATGCTGGCTCTTAAAGTTTACTAGTCACTTAAAATGGAAAATCATTTCATAAAGAAGCAAAAACACAGGCAAAAACGCTGCGATAGGGTTCAAGAAAATGAGGAGAAATTCTTATGTAGGAGCATAGGATATTACATCCTTCATGGAAGATGGTCATAAATGATGCTAGAAAGAAAGTTTAGGTCTAGACTTGAAAGGGAATTGCGGTTTAGAGAATTGAGCCTTAGGTCAGTGAAATCATGTGGAGACAGTTTAGAAGAAAAGCAGACCCAAACTAGATTTCAGTAGGCTACTGCTACCTGTATAGATGATGAACTCCTGAAGGTTAAGAGAAATGGCAGGGAGTTCAGGTAGGGGATTGTTCAAAAATATGTGAGGAAAATGATAAATGTGTGACCTAAAACTGTGGCATATAAGATTTCTGATTAGAAGACAAGTATTCAGCCGGGCTCGGTGGCTCAGCCTGTAATCTCGCGCCTTTGGAAGGCTGAAGTGAGTGGACTGCCTGAGCCCGCGGGTTCGAGACCCGCCTGGGCAGCCAGACCTCATCTCTACAATCAATCAATCAATCAATCAGGCGGGCGTGGTAGCGCATGCCTGTAATTCCGGCTACTTGGAAGGCTGAGGTGGAAGGATCGCCGGAGCCCAGCAGGTCGAGGCTGCGGTGGGCGGGAGCGGCCACTGCACTTCAGTCTGGGCGACAGAGTGAGACTCCAACTCAAAAAAAAAAAAAAAGAAGAGAAGTATTCTATAGCAGAACCTACAGTTTTTGGTGAGTTATAAGCTGAAGTGCGGAAATAAGACAGAGGTCTGTATTACATTGAGAGTTTTAGCTTGGTTGATTGGTAAGATGATGGTTTATTAACCACCACTTAAAAATGCTGGTGGAGGAAGAGTTGTATGGAATTGCACAGAAAACCAATTCAGGTTTGTACATGCAGAAAACTGAAAACGAGGTTCTGAAGCTCCATGACAGAAATCAGAATCAAACGTTAAATGAACTAGAGAGCATTTAAACCAAAATAATTGACTTGGCAATCCAGGAAGAGTGTTTAAGAGTAGACATCATTTTAGGAGTGAAATGAAAATGAAGAAGGAGTCAATGAGGAAGATTAAATAGGAGTGGCCAATCAGCTAGCCTTTCTGAATAGGAGGAAATTTCAAGAAATAGGGAATTGCTTCAATTTCAAATGCTATTCTGGCCAATATTCTCTTAGATTTAAATAATGACCCCTGTTTTTAAAAAGTCCATAACTCATGAAAAAAGCCCTCATACTTGCAGAAGAAAACATAAAGGAAAATAAGTCAGTTTTTTCTCCACTAAATTCTGGGGCAAAAAAGACTGCTAAGACTAAAAAAAAAAAAAAAAAAAAAAAAAAAAAAATCAATCCTGCAGTGTTTCTATCTCCAAACTGCAGAGAGGAATGAGCTTCCATCACTTTGTTCTTTCATAACTACAATTTAGTTTTATAGTTACGGCTTTCTTTTCCTTTCTGCAAATAAGCCATTCACACACTGTGCTCTCCAGTGGACAATACCCTCAGAGGTTTTATCCTATTCTTGGGGGCAAAGAACTTGTGGATGGTTAACACAGGGTAAAGATACAGGTAAATGTGTATTCTTTTATCACATGAATAGTACCAAATTCCCTTTTTCACTACACTTGTTTTGTAAATTGTTAAATCTCAATGCTTTACCTACTCTTACCAACAAGCACATACAGTGAATCTCAATGCTTTACCTACTCTTACCAACAAGCACATACATATCATAACAATACTCTTCACAATTAGTCCTTTTATTCTTTCCTTTTTCCTTACTAGTTTGTTGGGATTTTTTTTTTTTTTTTTGCTAATGGACATTTTTTAAAGCGTGTTATTGATGCATATATTCATTTGATATATGTTAGATATTGATAGCAATAGACTGGGAACTTCAGGAAAATATAAGAATTCTTTTCTGCTAAAAGCAGATATAGATAGATAGATACAGATATAGATAGATAGAGCCTTTATTTTTCAACCTGAGTTAAATCTAAAAAGATCAACTGCTAGAGGGCTATTCAGATATTTTAATGAAAATATCAATGATTTTAACCTTGCTAATGATTTTAATTAGCTTGAGCATTTCATATTCCTTCTCCCACCTCAAGGTAAAAATTTAGTTATATGTTTTACTCGCTTTATTTATTTATTTATTTATTTATAGAAAGAGTCTCCTCATGTTTCCCAGGCTATCCTCAAATTTTCTAGCTCAGCTCAAGAATTTCCTGCCTCAGCCCCCTAAGTAGCTGGGACTACAGGTGCATGCAACTGAGCTGGGCTTTGCTTACCTGCTAAGAAAAAAAATCCTAAATTGAATCCATTTGTTTCTTCTTTCTTTTGTGCTCAATTTTTCAAAAGACATGGTATGCCAGAACCTTTCATAAAAGAATTTTGGACAGGGCAAGTAAGGTGGCTCATTCCCACTATCGCAGCCATTTGGGAGGCAAAGGTAAGGATTGCTTGATACCAGGGGTTCAAGATCAGTCTTGGCAATTTGGCGAGACCGAGCCTCTACAATAAATAGAAAATGTAGCCAAGTGTGGTGGCACGTACTTGTAGTTCCAGCTACTTGGAAGGTTGAGGCAGAAGGATTGCCTGAGCCCAGCAGGTTGAGGCTGTGTAGCAGTGATCCCTCAACCTGGGTGGCAGAGTGAGACACAAACCCCAAAACAAAAAAAACCTAGGACATATGCTCCACCACCAAGAAGTAAGCCTCTTTTTTTTTTTCATAACATTGAAATAAAGTTGAAAAATTTCTGATTAATGCATTCATACGTAAGAAGAAATGCACTAAGTATTGGGATCCACCTTAAACCAGACATAATCCCGAAGGACACTTGAGTTTAATGAAGGAAACTAACAAGAACCTGAAACTGCAATCCTAAACACAATGTCAGTTAAACCAAATGAGAGCCAGTCAACTAGCCTCTAATTACATTAATTTCCACATGGCTTTTTAGGTAAACTAGATGTCATGCCTCTTATATAATATAATCTGCAGCCAATTCATTGATAAAAATTCCATTATAGCAAAGAATATTTTCTTACTATTTTAAAACAATAATTATAATTAGGATAATTATAATTACTATATAATATACACTTTATATATGATTATAATGTTCATATTGATGAAGAGGTCCACTACTAATAATTCATGATTGATATAATGTTTGATTGTTTAGGGTAACTGTCCCGCATGCATTTGCATTCCTTAGAATTATAAGGAATTATTGTATGGTTGTATTCACATAGTTAGTAAAATAGATTGTTATTCATTTCTATGATCAATAGTTCAAGTTAGAAATACAATTATATTAATTGTTGTACCATTGGCTAATGATGTATCACAATGAATAATGTTTTACTTTGCAGTAAGCTCCTCTAACTTCTTTGCTTAGAGTTACTGATAAACAAAAATTACAGGTTCCTGGTAACAGGTACAGAGAATACATGAACAATGAGTGTTTCTGATGAAACACAATTATAATCAGAATATTACAGAATGTTTTATAAGTTACACAGTTTGATGTTAATCAATAGCAAACTCCAATGCTTATGCTTATAAATACAAACTATAAAATACAAAGAGCTGAACAGGCCTTTTTATTTAAGCTAGCTTGTCTCCCTGAATTCCAAATTCAGAAATAAACTTCTTTCTTCCTAGTTCCCTGCCTCTCAACTCTTCTTGGCACTACCCAAGAGCAGTCGTGTGTTCCATGGAACATTTCAATATTACTTATAATTGTATTAAAATAATTCTGATATAAATAAAAACAACTAAAAAAATAATAATTAGCATTTACTAAGAGCTTTCTTTGTGTCTAGCACCGTTATAATAGGTTAACATAGATTATCTCATATAATATTATTTTAACCTACGAAGTACGTAGTATTAAACATCTCCATCATACGTATTAGGAAAATGGAGATTTGAGAAACTTAAACCACTAATGTGTTCTGGTACACAAATTTATAACCAAGAGATAAATTTCATGTTATAACCACTATACCAGATATTTTTAAACTCATGAATGTATATCTGCTAAAAGCAGATATAGATAGATAGATACAGATATAGATAGATAGAGCCTTTATCTTTCAACCTGAGTTAAATCTAAAAAGATCAACTGCTAAAGGGCTATTCAGATATTTTAATGAAAATATCAATGATTTTAACCTTGCTAATGAAATCTAGTTTTTAAAGAGCATAAGAGTTATTATTATTTTAATTTTTCTGAATCTGTCAGCTATTAGTAGAATTTCAGTCATTGTTTCTGTGATAATTAAACATTAAATTATCATAAATAAATGATCTTTTTATTCCAAAGCATTGGTCCAATAGTTATAACTCCTCAATATTTGGTATAGTTTGATAAAAGTGCTATCAACCAATAATTTAAGTGTGACTCTGGCAAAGTCAAAAACTAATAAGTATTAAGCATCATAATTACTATTAGTGGAGTTCCATTATTTTTCTCAATGTTATTTCATTGTCAGCCTCACTTTAAGAAACAAAGAACTTGTAATAAGTAATTCATACTATAATGTATTAAAACCACTTTGAAAATATTTTATTAATAACTTGACACAACTTTGGAAGCATTTCACTGTTTTTATCCTTCCCTATATGACATTAGTTTTATGGATCCAAGTAATATATATTACAAATGTCAAATTTCAACTGGTATCAACTTGATAAAATTATAAGAAGTTATAGTACCTCTAAACAAATATATCATAAAATAATTTTACTAACCATCTTCCTTTGGGTGAAAGGATGTTGTATTCATTGGAAACAAATTTTCTATTTTGAGCCCAAATATTGTCTGCCACATAAACACATTTGAAGTTTAAAGTTATAAAATGTGCAAGTAGAAATAATTCTATCTATATATCCTTATACAAATTATTTGTCTTTATAAATTTAAAATATAAATATGATACTAAAAATTTGTGAAAAAAGATTTCACATGTCAAAAATATAATATCTAGAAATGCTATAACCTATGAAGGTTAAGATGAAATTTTCTATTTTAACACCTCAAATCAGGACAAAGTCACCTGTTCATTAATATTTTCTACTCAGACCTTATTACAGTCACCATGTTATTACAAACTGAAAGGTGTTTCACCCTCTCAAGTATATGAATGCCTAAATTAAGCACTCACTGATCATTATAGATACATTTGAGTTCATGACAGTTATCTTGTGGTTAATGGACTGATTATAAAACTGCAGTCATTACCAAAGACATTTAAAGCTCTATTGTTAATATCCTAGTAGAAAATAATGGATTTCATATGGGTATATGATGAGGTTTAAATGTCAAGACTTGTTTTCAACTGTACGTTTCAAATACCTGCTCTCTAGTCTTCATTAATAAATTACATACTTGGTTATTAGGAACAAACTATTGGAAGTAAAGTACCAGCACTTGTCATAAATCCAGATTGGGGATAAAATTAACCTTCTACTTATTAAGAAGTAAAGCAATATTGGTGGTAGCTCTATGGCAAAATCTATCTTAAAAAACATGTTATCATGGAAAACAAGGTGGATTAATTATAATTGAGGATGTATACCACAGGGTTTTAAAAACTACTTCTCTTATTCATATTATAGCTTTTTAGTCTTTCTGTTTTCTGTCACTATTCTAGGAAGATGCTGACTTTGCTTTACAAAGGATTTATAATTTATGGTAGACAACCTTGTGCATAGAAAAAGCATGGTTTTGGAGTGAGGCAAAAATCAAAGCTAACTTAGGTTAATTAATCTGATTCTCAGATCCTCATTTGTAATATTATAATACTATCCTCATAAAATAATTATAATCTAAGTGGGATAACTTACATAAGAGTGCTAGCTGAGTGCATGTATTCCTTTACTGACTTCCTCTCTAACATGTCTCCAAATATATGTTTTACAAAATTTAGTCGTATCTCCCTTGTAGTCCCTTAAAACATTCTTCCTTTAGATCAGCCCCCCCCCACCCCACAGACCAGTGCCAGTCCATGGCCTGTTAGGAACTGGGCCTCACAGCAGGAGGTGAGCAGCAAGTAGGCGGAGCTCCACCTCCTGTCAAATCAGCAGAGGCATTAGATTCTCATAGAGGCACAAACCCTACTGTGAACTGCACATACCAGGGATCTAGGTTGCATGCTCCCTTATAAGAATCAGATGACCTCTCCCCTGCACCATCCCTTGTCTATGGAAAAATTGTCTTCCACAAAATTGGTCCCTGATACCATTGACTCTCACATAATCATAGTTGGAGATCTAAATACCCCACTAACAGCTCTAAATACATCATTGAGGCAAAAAAAAAAACCAACAAGGAGATCCAGAACCTTAACTTGATGCTCAATCAAATGGATTTCATAGACATCTACAGAACATTCCACTCAACATCTGCAGAGTATATAATCTATTCATCAGCACATGGAAAACACTCCAAGATCGATCACATTCTTGAACATAAATCAAGCATGAATAAATTTCTAAAGATCAAAATAATGCCATGCATCTTCTCAGATCACAGTGGAAAAAACAAATATCATCACCAACAAGATCCCCCCAAAACACACAAAGACATGCACACTAGGCAATATGCTGCTGAATGACTTCTGAATCAACAAGGAAATCAAGACAGAAATAAAAAGATTCCTAGAACTATAAGAAAACAAAGACACATCTTGTCAAAATCAGTGGGATGCCATAAAAATAATGTTAAGAGATAAATTCAGAGCATCACACATACACATCAAGAAAACAGAAAGATCACAAGTAAATAGTCTAACATCACACCTAAGGGAGCTGGAAAGGCAAGGTCATCTAAATTCTAAATTCAGCAGAAGAATCCAGATCACCAAGAAAAAAAATCTCATTTGCAGGACATAGATGGCAAAAACTATCACAGAAAAGATCAACAAGTCAAAGAGCTGATTCTTTGAAAGGATAAATAAGTTAACAGATCCCTGGCCAGAATAATTGTGAAAAAAGAGAGGGAAAGTTCAAATAAAAACAATTAGAAACTCAAAAGGTGAAGTCACAACTGACCCTGAAGAAATTCAAAAGATAATCAGAGATTACTATAAGCACCTGTATACAAATAAACTAGAAAACCAAAAGGGCAATCTCCTTACCAATTCCAACAACCTCTGTTTCCCCTTTGGGTCCTTGGGTAGTACTTATTAGCTCTTCTATCACTCACTCCAAGTGCCTGCACCATTCCTGAAGTGATACCTGTATCCAGCATATACTTTTATAATTGATTTCTTTGCAAGTGAACCCCCCTTGAAATATCCAAAGTTTTGATATACCATCTGTTTCCTGTTTGGATCCAAGTGATACACAAAATAAGGGCACTCTTTCTCCAGAAACCCTGGTCTTCTCATATACTATTTCCTTTGCCTGGGACTCTTCCCTCATTCATCACCTAGCCTGTTCCTTCTCATGATTATCCAAGTTTCTGCATAAATACCAGTTCCTCAGAAAGGGTCTACACACACAGTCCAAAGAAGGTGCTGTCTGTTATATTACCTCATAATAGGTCATTCTTTTTTGTTCTGGGTACTTTTGATTTTGCAATCATATGTGCCAGTAATGTGTATGTCTTACTGTCTTCACTCTAGACTTCATAAAGCCATTTCAGTTTCATTAAGGGAAAAACAGAGTGTGTGGAACTGTAGGCAGTTGTAAAATAGTTATTGAGAGAAAGGATCAATCCAATAAGTATTCTTTCTTTCACAAAACTTGAGTATAAGCTATTTACCAGTTACGTACCTTACAAAGGCAGAATAGTCAAAAGCATGGCCTCTGGAGTCTGACCCTCTGGGTTTGAATACTAGTTCTACCACATATTATTTTGTAACCATAACCAAGTAACTCACTCTATGTCTTACTTTTCTCTTTCATTTATATAAGGAGGATAATAATAGAACTTATCACATATACTTGTAAAAATTGAACAATAAAATCTGTATAGTTTTATAAATTTATAAATTAGAGATTCATGGGCCTGGAATTGCTGGTGTGGTATAAGTATTATTATTATTTTGTTGTTGCATAAACCATACAGAAGACAAGACAATAAAAACTAAATCTAAGATTTCTCGGTGAACTGAGAGAAGAAAAGCATATGTAAAAATAATTTCAACATCATTAAACCACCACTAAACCAATAAAATACTCTTTTTGACAATACATAAAATAAAAGTTATACAGAACCATCAAAGATAATCAAATTAATATGATAATGTTAATGAATCATTACTTGGGGCATGTAGATCTTGTGGAGCAGCAAAAGCGAAGGAAGACAATGTTTATGAAGGGGAAAATCTGACTATTTTATGGTCAAATACTATAATCGAGAAGAATTTTAAATGCCATTCCATAAGCCAGGATTTTTTTTTAATTTTATACTTTGTAGCTGCTGCTTTTCTAGTATGGATATAATTGCAGAAATTAGCTGTCAATTAAATATTCACATATATTTATATGTTTACAAATATTTAGAATGTTTTCTAAATTATATCCCCGTATCATTCTATAGCTCGAACCTATTACAATTACTATATAATCTATATCATTCTATTATCTATAGTCTATAGTTATTAAAATAAGTATACTATAGAAAATAATGTGTGGCTAATTCCATAAAAAATAAAATGAAAACCAAAGGCAATGGCTTTATCAAATTGATCTTTAATCATTGAAAATAAATACAAGATTTCACTAGAAAATATGTAGGTCATTTTTTAGACTATCATTTATACAACAAATTGATCTCATCAAATTTAAGATATGAAAGTATCCATTACTTAAGAATCCCCAATTCTCTGATCAATTTTTAAAACCTTTTCATATCCTCCTCTGAAATTCCAGTTATCTGCAAAATTTCAACTTTCTACTTTGTAAACGTTTTTCTCTATTAACTCTAGATGAATTTTGGCTGTCTCTTGAAGTCATAGCTTCTTCCACAGCTCTCTCAAATAATCTAATTTTCTTTTTCTGATTAGTATGTGTATCAATGGATAAATATTATGGTTAAATTAAGCTACATTGACTGAAATATTATGATCATTCACTTTCTTAAATCAAAGGATAATATTTCAAAATTGTGTTTTTGTTTAGAGTAAAAAAAAAAAATTATCACCCAGAGACAAAGCACTAGAAGAATCTAGAAAGGGTGAGAGGTTTGACATTGAGGCAATGAAAGGAGAAGTGGGGAAAAAGTCCTATATTGTATCTCCATTTTCAGGGAGATCAATTTTAGAGAAGCATATCGTAAAGAACAGAGTTTTGAAAATGAATCTTAAAAAATAAACTGACCACAGAGCCACATTAAAATTTGTGTATTCCTCAATTTTCAGACCAAGACGGGAACCACAATATTAATTTTTTTCTCTTCTCAAACCTCTAACACTCCTTCACATCCTCACTCTTAGCTGATGATCTTGCTTCCTATTTCACTGAGAAAATAAAACAAAAGTAAACTTTCTCAAATCCCAACCCCACATATTTGTACACATGAGCATACATTACCATATATTTGCTTCCCTCTTTGTCCTAAGGTTAAAGTATAGGTTCTTCCCTGTTAATACATTCGCCGAAAACATTAAATAGATCCCCTTCCCTTTTCACCTGGTCAAGATATTCTTTCCAATTGTTTTCTTCTCTCTCCCCTACCATCACTTTTTCTTCATTCATTTTATTACTTGCAGCAGCATCCAAACATGCTGATATATTCCCATTTAAAAGAAATAATTCTTAATACCCCAAATCTCTCACAAACTATTGCCCCATTTTTCTATTTCATTTCACGACAAATCTGGTTGAGAGTTTCCTATACTCACAAACTCTAATTTCTCACCATTCTTTCTGAACTTATTCTAACAGTACTTCAATCTTTACCACAGCACTGAGAGCAGCTGTTCAAGTGGTTCAAGTGACTTCTATCTTCAACTTACTCTATGGCTAAGCAACATTTCACACAGCTGATTACTCCCTCATGCTAGAGACATTTTCCTTCTTCACTTCCTTTTTTTTTGAGTAGGATTCTCACTCTGTCACCCAGGCTGGAGTGCAGTGGCACACTCATGGTCACCGCAGCCTTGACCTGCTGGGCTCAGTTGATTCTTCTACTTCAGCCTTTCAAGCAGCCTCCAAAGGCATGCACCATGATGCCCAGCTTTTTTTTTTTTTATTGTAGAGATGAGGTCTTGCCCAGTTTCCCAGGCTGGTCTCAAAACCCTAGGCTCAGGCAATCCTCTAGCCTCTACCTCCTTAAGTGCTGGGATTATAGGCGTGAGCCACCAGTGTCATTACAAGGTGTCACTCTCTCTGGGTCTTGTTTCTACTCCATTGGCTACTCCTTCCTCATCTCCTTGCTGGTTTTCCTCATCTTCCTAATGTCTTCATACTAGAATACATCAGAATATGGTTGTTGGACCACAATAGGTCACAGACACTTTTTCTTGCATCAGTTTCCCTTGTCCTTGTGGTCATTGCTTACCTGAGCCAGCCCTCTGTCACTTTCCTTCTGATCATTGCTGGTCTGGGCCAACACCCTGCTACTGAAATGCCTGTGACTCATTGTCAATGTTCTTTCTCAGCACCATCAAAATCTAGAGGTTTTCCATGCTGCTGGTCCTCAGCACTGCTCTTGCTGGCTCTGTGACCCCTCTGGAGGTATTGCTACAACTTCCATTATTATAACCTCAGCTGTGGGATATGCTAAGAGAAGAGATGTTTGGAACTGCTCATGACAGCAGTGCAGTTCAAGTTCTTCATCTCCCATAATTTTCAAATAATCTTTCCTCTATTATTTCAATGA
Organism: Carlito syrichta; assembly: GCF_000164805.1. NCBI lineage: Eukaryota > Metazoa > Chordata > Mammalia > Primates > Tarsiidae > Carlito > Carlito syrichta. Next base: position 76,502 of record NW_007079860.1, on the reverse strand, counting down.
GAATATTCTATATCAATGAAAGAGGGTATAAGAGATCACTAGCTGGCAACAAGAGTGTCATTGAGGCAGATTATGAAAAAGATGACAGCAGAGCCAGTCAGACTGTGTGAGCTCCTGTATTGATGTGCATATGTGTCTGTTTGTAAAGTGGACATGTGAGATGCTGACTGAGTGGGGACTAAGGATCAAGTGGCCAGAACTCTCCTGGTGAAATGATTGGTGCTGGCAGCTGCTCTGCTTGAACCCTAGGGTCTCGCAGGGCACAGAAGCTGAACACCATTTTCAAAAATTAACAAAATTTTTTGAGGGGAGAAGTTGCTGGAAGCAGGGCATTGCCAGACTGCCCAACTACTGCGACACCAGGCTAGACACTGACAGCAAGGGCTGCAAAGCAAGCACAGTAAGAGAGCCAGATGCAAAGTCCCACTTGAGAAGATGAAACAGGCACTCCGCCACCATCTTGAAAACTGGGCAGGGAAATACTTCGACTTACTCACCATGGAGCAACAAACATGCTGTCTGCGATCAGACAGTTAATTACACTGGGGTTGGTCATGACACAGAGGGAATATTCCAAAAGCACAAACTTCAGAGGGACAGGATGAGTTCTGAATCTCAGGTGCCCCACCCCCTACCCTGATCCAGCCACGGGACAAAGGGTGAGACCAAAAAAGAACAAGGAAGACCTCCTAAAGAGATCAGTGGTGAGTCCTGGGTTGACTCAACCCCATCGTCCCCAGAAATCTTCTGAATGTCAGACCCACACGGCTGGGGCATGAGTAAGAAGGATGAACCCAGGGGGAACCTGGATAGCAGCCATGCTAGAAGAACCTTACTCTGGGATAAGCCTGGTTGGGGTGCCCACCACCACCTGGGGAAGAGAAAATCTCATACCTCCCCACCAAAGGAGATACCCCTGACCTTACAAGAGGAGGAGGGGAAGACTGATACTTCACCCACTCTCCCAGTCCACCCTACTCTGGCCATGTGCCGGGGAGATTGTGAATGAGCCTGAAGCCCCATAGAAGACAGTAGACAAGTTTATCTGTGAGCAGCTGAGAGGAATAATTACAAAATCTGGGTGGTTAGTGCCCAGAAATTATTTTAAAGTCTTTATTTTCTATTTTGTATTTTTATTTTGTTTTAGTGTGTGAGGGTCCAATTTACATTTCCCTCCTTTTTTTTTTCTTTTGCATTGCTATTGTTCTTATTCTTTTGTTTTTGTTTAGTCTGTGTGTGAATTTCTGTGTGAGGGCTCAATTTACATTCCACCCTTTTTTTTGTTTTGCTGTTCTTCTTCCTTTGTTTTGGTTTAGTGTATGTATGTGAATGTGTATGTGAGGGTTTAATTTGCATTCTCACTGCCTTTTTTCTTTTTCTTCCTCTTACTTTTTTACTGTTCATGTGTGTATATGTGTTGTTTTACTGTTTTTGGTTTTTGTTTTGTTTTCTGTTAGTCTTAGTTTTTGTTTGTTTTTTGTTTTCTTGTTGTATTTTTTTGTTTTTTGTTCTTGTTTTGGGAATTTTTTTGTCATTTATTTTATTTTATATTATTTTTTGTTATATTTCATTTTACTTTTCTCTGTTCTCATTACTGTTACTTTATGTTGGAATTGGGGGTACACACACGTACTCATTGTTGTTACATAGGGTGGTGGTGGGGAGTGGGTCTCAGAAGTCCCAGACACCAGTCAGTGAACATTTTGATCTGCAAGTAGTTTCTGAATCCTACCTCTGCACCCTCCACCTTATTTAACTCAAAAAAAACTATAAGAAACAGCAAAGCTTCTGACTCCCAGTCCTGTTTCAAAATAGAACAAACGCAGAGGATATGATCAGAGCATAATAGAGAGCTAAGCAAACAACAAAAGTAAAAGCCCACCTACTACACTGAATAACAGAATCAAAGAGAGAAAAAAAAGAGATCTGTCACAAATAAAGAAAAATCAAAAGAAGATGCAGGTAATTCCCAGTGTATCAAAGAGGCAACATGTGAAAAATCAGACTTCAGAGCTCAAACAATGAAAATCATCAACTATTGGTCCCAGAATACAACAGGGATCAGGAAATGGATGGAAAGACTGAATAAGACTCAAGAAAGAGAGGAAGCAACACTGAAAGAACTTATAACAGAGATTTTGGCCATAAAAATTTTCATTCAGGGAATAAATAACAAGACAACAAGCATAGAAAGCAGAATCAACCAAGCAGAAGAAAAAAATCTCAGAGCTTGAAGGCCAAAACATGGAATTAATCTGATCTGTTAAAAATATAGAAAGAAAACTCAGAAAGAAAGAACAAAGCCTCCAAGAGATGTGCAAGTATATCAAGAGACCAAATGTACACCTAATTGATATTCCAGAAGAAGAAAGGGAAATGGACACTACCTTGGAACAAGTATTACGGGAGGTTATCCAAGAAAACATTCCCAATCTCACCAGAGACATGACCTTCCAAACACAAAAGATTCAGGGAACCCCCACAAGACATCAAATAGAAGACCAACCCTCAGACACATAGTAATTCACCTACACAAAGTGGTTTTTTAAAAAATCATAAAGTCAACAAGACAGAAATGTCAGACTACCTACTGGGAATGAGCAATCAGAATAGCAGCAGGCATATCAGCAAAAATACTACAAGCTAGAAAGTACTGGAGTCCAATTTTCAAAGTCCTCAAAGATAAACAATTTCAACCAAGCATTTCCTACCCAGTCAGTTCAGCATCATCACCAATGGGGAATTAAAATCCTTCCCGGACATACAATTCTGAAAAGAGTATTCTGCTTCTAGACAAGCTAAAGGAGACACACAAGAAGGCATTAAGCACAGAAAAGAAGAAGAAAGCACAACCATGTACTTCCAAAGAATGCAGAAAAACACAAATTCAACACAACATACCTTGCAACTGCAAAATCAGAAACACAGATATTACTGAAGAAACATAAAATGGCAAACTGAATTTAAGAAAAAAAACTGACCTAACAATATGCTATATTCAGGAAACATCTTACTACAAAGGACATCCACAGACTCAAAGTAAAAATATGGAAAACAAACTTTCAGACAAATGCAAAACAAAACAGGTAGAAGTTGCTATTTTAATAGCAGACTAAACAGCTGTTGAGCTATCAAAAATTTAAAAAGCTATGGGAGGGCATTACATAATGATAAAAGGTTCAATAACCAACAAGAAATATCCATCCTAAGTATATATGCCCCCAACACAAAAGCACCTGGATTTATAAAGCAACTAATAAGTAAAGTAAGAAAGGATATTAGGTCTAATACTACCATAACTAAGGGCTTAAATACTCCACTAACAACCCTAGATAGATCATTGAGGCAAAAAAAAAAAAAAATCAATAAGGAGATCTGGAAACTTAGCTTACCACTTGACCAAATGGAATTAATAGATACCTACAGAACACTTCACCCAACAACCACAGAATATACATTCTACTCATCAAGATGTGGAACATACCCTAATATTGACCACACCCTTAGACATAAATCAAGTATAAGCAAATTTCATAGGGCTGAAATACTATCATGAACCCTCTCAGACCACAGTGGAATAAAAATAAGTATCACCACTAACAAAATCCATCCAAAACACATAATGACATGGACACTAAGTAGCACAATGCTGAACAACTCCTGGGTCAACACAGATATCAAAACAATAATTAAAATATTCTTGGAAACAAGTGAAAAAAAAGACACAACTTACCAAAACCTCTGAGATGTTATAAAAACAGTACTAAGAGGGGAATTTATATATCTATGAACACACATCAACAAAATAGAAAGATCTTAAGTCCACAACCTAATAAATCCCCTAAAGAAGCTTGGAAGGCAATACCACCAAAACTCTAATTTCATCAGAAGTATCCAGTTCACCAAAGTAAAAGCCCAAATATGGGACATAGAAGACAAAAATATCAAAAAAAATCAATGAAACAAAAAGCTGGCTCTTTGAAAGAATAAAGAAGATTGAGAAACCTAGCCAGATTGACCAATAAAAAGAGAAAAAAAATCCAACAAACACAATCAGAAATGCAAGAGATGAAATCACAACCAACCCCAAAGAAATACAAAAGATTATCTTAGATTTCTATGCATACCCGTATGGAAACAAATTTGAAAACCTAAATGAAATGGAGGACTTTCTGACATCACGCAACCTCCCAAGCTTGAAACAAGAAGAAATAAAGACCCTAAATAGACCAATAGCAACCCAAGAAATTGATTCCATCATAAAAAACTACTACTTACTCCAAATCATTTTATGAAGCTAACATCACATTAATACCCAAAGACCCAACAAAGAAAGAGAACTACAGGCCAATAACCCTGATGAATATAGATGCAAAAATTCTCAACAAGATTCTAGCAAACCAAATCCAACAGCACATCTCAAATGTTATACACCATGAGCAAGTATGCTTCATCCCTGGGATACAGCACTGGTTTAACATCCACAAGACCATAAATTTAATGGAATAAATCAACATATGTAAAAAAAACAAGAAACACATGATTATATCATTAGAAAAGGCTTCAACAAATTCCAGCGTCTATGCTTAATAAAAAACCCTGAACACCTAGGTATGGAAGGAATATACCTCAAAATAGTAAAAGCCGTGTATGATAAACCCACAGTCAACATATTACTAAATGGACAGAAAATGGAAGCATTTGCCCTGAAAACCAGGACAAGATAAGGTTGTTCCCTTTTACCCTTCCTGTTAACATAGTGTTGGAAGTCCTAGCTAAAGCAATCAAACAAGAGAAGGCTATCAGGGGTAGCCAAATAGGAAAAATAGAAGTTAGGCTATCCCTTTTTGCTGACTTCATAATCCTATACATGGAAAACCCAAAGGAATCTGTCAAAAACTCCCTGGCACTGTTAAAGGACTGGCAAAGTTCTCTGGGTATAAAATTAACTTGCAAAAGACAGTCGCATGTTTATACACCAACAACAAACAGGCAGAGAACCAAATAATCTCACTCACAAAAAAATGAAATACCTTGGCATCTTCCTAACCAGACAAGTGGAAGACCTTTAATATGAAAAATACAAAAGAATGCTCAAAGAAATCAAAGAAGACACAAACAAATGGAAACATATTCCATGCTCATGAACTAGAAGAATCAAGATGCCTATCATACTCAAGACAATCTACAGATTCAGTGCAGTACCCATTAATTATATCATCATTCTTCTCTGACCTGGAAATGACAATACAGAAATTCATATGGAAACAAAAATGACCGTGAATAGCCAAAACAACCCTCAGCAAAAGAAACGAAGTAAAAACTATTACACTCCCAGACATGAAACTTTATTATAAAGTTACAATAATCAAAACAGCCTGGTATTGGTCCAAGAACAGGCATATAGACCAATGAAGCAGAATAGAGATTCTGGAAGCAAAAACTCAATTTCTTAACCAACCAATTTTTGACAAAGCTTCCACCAACAATCACTGGGGGAAGAGAATCTTTTCAGTAAATGGAACTGGGAAAACTGGCTGAGGACATGCAGAAGAATGAAACAGGTCCCTACCTATCGCCATACATAAAAATTGACTCAAAATGGATCAAAGACCTAAATGGAAAACCTCAAACTATAAGAGTCTTAGACAACACAGGAGACACCCTTACAGAAATTGGAATAGGCAACCAATTCTTGACCAAAACCCGAGGTACACATGCCATAAAAGATAATATAGACACATTTGGAACCTCATCGAACTAAAAAACTTCTGCAGGCCGGGCTTGATGGCTCAACCTGTAATCCCAGCACTTTGGGAGGCTGAGGCAAGAGGATTGCCTGAGCCCATGGGTTTGAGACCCACCCGGGTAACTTGGCAAAATCTCGTCTCTACAATAAATCAAAAATTAGCCGGGTGTGGTAGTGCGCACCTGTAGTTCTGGCTACTTGGAAGGCTGAGGTGGAAGGATCCTGGAGCTTAGCAGGTCAAGGCTGCAGTGGCCAGGAGCATGCCACTGCCCTCCAGCCTGGGTGACAAAGTGAGACTACAGCTCAAAAAAATAAAATAAAAAATAAAAAGCTTCTGCAAAGCAGAAGAAACCATCAAGAGAGTAGGGAGACAGCCCACAGAATGGGAAAAAATATTTTCTAACTCTATATCTGACAAAATCCTAACACCCAGAATCTACAAGGAACTGAAAGGTGCCAAAAGAAAAAACAAAAAAACAAAAAATGAACAGTCTCATTATTAAAAAAATGTGGTACATATACACGATGGAATACTACGCAGCCATAAAAAAGAACAAAATCATGAATTTCGCTGCAACCTGGATGGAACTAGAGTG